>NC_068987.1:53370317-53375863 GCF_001194135.2 Octopus bimaculoides | reverse complement strand
ATGTTTACTTACCAGAGCTGGAGAGTTTTGCTTTAATATGTGGAGTACCTTCTTCAGGCAAAGTTTGCAGGCTGAATGTTGACCTCGGCAGGGAGGCCCTGGGTCCAGTATGGACCATGATAGAGTATAGGAAATATTTGCATTTTTGATGTATGTGGTTGGCGAGTGTTGTAGATTTACTATGTTCATCGTATCTAAAGGAGTGGAGGTGAGCAGCATATCGTTGTTTAAAACTTTAAGTTGATCCAATGCATATGGCTGTAGAGTTGTGTAATAGATTAAGGACAATGCATTTATAAATTGCATTATATCTTCTGCAATGGGTTTGTGACGGGCAGGTGGTTCCAGGACGGCAATTACAATTAGGGGAGTTTTGGGGACTGTGCTCAGTAATACAGGAGGAAGTATCATCAGAGGAGAGGTTATAGAAGTGGGTAGAATATTTTATATTATTAGTATTATTAACGTTATCATTACCAACGTTGCTATTATTACAATTGTTGCTATTAATCGTACTATTTGTAGGGCTGGTAGAGATTGTATTAGTGCTCTGGGCAGTGTCAATATAATGGGTTGTGGTTGTGGTCAGACATAAGGGTACCTGTGCTGGAGTTGTGCGCGTGTTGGGTGTTCGTATAACTGGAGTTGTAGTTATGTGAGTTTCGATAATAAAGAGATAGCTTTTGCTTCTTAGAGGTGGATGCAATAGATTCGAAGTTAGGTGAGGTAAAATAAGATAGTTTTTATGTCTACTGCCACTACTACTGACCTGTCCAAACACGGAACCTGGAGCTTAACTGTGGTCTATCCATAGCACTTAATCAGCATTACCTGAAACCTTTGGGTCTAATTGACACCACTATCGCTGATAACCTACATATAGATCTATATATATATAAACATACATCTATATGTATATATTTATGTGTACGCGTATATAGATATGTATCTATACATTTACATCTATACGTATACATTTATAAATATACATCTATATATACATACATATATACAAATATATATTTACATGTATATGTACACACATATATATGCACATATATACATGCATACATATATATATATATATATATATATATATATATATATATATATATATATATATATATATACATAAATATATGTAATATGAGATAATAGTTTCTCTTTTAATAGTTTCAATATTATCTCACATTACAATAGAGTTGTTATTGTCTCATATTTGATACGCAATACTGAAACAGTCTAAGACATTGCTCTTGGTTTGCATTAGGCTTGAAGTTGAAACTCTTTTTTGGCTCATGACATTCCGTGGACACTTATTAGTGTATGTGTAATATTTGAAGAAATCGGTTGGTAGCTCTAGACTTTTTGTGATGGACATATACAGATTGACAGACACATAGATTCTCAGTTTTATATATATATATATATATATACACAAGTACATACTGATATATATATATATATGTTTGTGTGTGTATGTATATATATATATATATATATATATAAGCAATGTTAATTCTCTAAATGAAGTATTAACAGTAACTGCACGATAAAGTGTAGTATATTGCCACTTAAGTGTGGCTGACCCCTAGGGGTGGATGTTACTGTTGCTTTTAGCCCCAGGAGGACATCTCCTCCAGCTGGCTTATCGACAAACTACTGTGTCCGGTTTGCCAAGGGAAGTTATCCCTCCCACCAAGGATCAGTGTCTATCGAACGCCGACGAAGGGAAATAACCCTGAAACCCGGGTCCGTTCGTGCTACAGATCATGGTGGGAGGAATAACTTCCCTTGGCAAACAGGACACAGTAGTGTGTCGATAAGCCAGCTGGAGGAGATGTCCTCCTGGGGCTAAAAGCAACAGTAACATCCACCCCTAGGGGTCAGCCACACTTAAGTGGCAATATACTACACTTTATATATATATGTATATATATATATATATATATATATATATATATAAATATATATATCTGTGTGCGTGTGTGTGCATATATACATTGAACCATGCATAGATACATATGTATGCTTAAATGGAGGTACAGACATTTTTATAAGTGAAATTTTACTACATATAAATTGTTATTTTTGCTTCCTGTTTTCCTCTCCTTTAAGATTTATAACTTTTTCTCAAATTTCATTCGTGTGGAATTAATGTTGAGTTACTATGACATGTCTGGCGAAGAAAGTGTTTATATCAGCATGTGTTTCATTGAATCGACGCTACATTTGAATTATGGAATCTTACGTCTTATAATCCTCATTTTTTTCTTGCATAATCTAAATATCCGCCTGTTGAACAGGACACTGAAAATTGAATTATTACTATCCACCACCTCAGTTCCTGCACATATGCATCCCACTACATGTATATGGTGTAAACAACTTGGCTAGATGCTGTTTTTGCTTTGAGTATATGTATCTATATATTTCGATCGTCTAGATAGCAATATAATACCGTTATTTACACAAAAGTAGTAATTCATTCTTTCGCCTTTTGAGAATTTCAGTTTTCCGTTTTCTTTAAAACTTCTCCTGCTTTCAATCTTCCTGAAATTTTAGTCCAAGAATGTATTTTTGATTATCTCTTTAGATTTCAATATACCTATGAGTTTCGAATATCTGCATACCGCTTTTGAATTTGTTTTCTTTCGGGTCACGTCTTGTGTTTCACTAGAAATATATAACAGCTCGATGGACATTATCCATTTAGTGTGCTATTTCTATTACCACTAGATATGGATGTATTAAATCAAATCTTACATTAGAAATCAGCATTGATAAACTGTGGATAACGTAAGGATATTAAATCTTCATCGTAAAATGACAACACAATCAAAGGATAATATAATCCAGAAAGAATATTAATAGATCATGAACGCAGCGCTAAATATTCTTTAGTTACAATGCTCTGTACACACACAAATACCACATATATATATATATATATATATATATAATACAAACGGCTTGAGAAAATTTATGATTGTCTAGATATAAATGATCCCAATCTTCCTTGCAATAAGTGAACTAACAGCAATGTTACACCGCTCGAAGGCTTTTGATATAACTGGAGAAATGCATTAATTTCTCAGCTCAGTAGAACATGCCAATCAAATATGCTAATGTATGAAACTACACGTATTTAGGTTTCGCAGAAAACGCCTTCAAAATCCGATATAGTCAGCCAACATTTGATTTCAAATTCAGAGACGTAATGGAGCCTATGTCTTTGCTTCAATATATATCGAAACCTGAAGTCGAGGAAACATACTATTTGCAAAATGGAGACTTTATAATAAAACGGTATCATACACAGACAGGTACGAGAGGTGTAACCTCTACATTGCAAAGAGGGATAAATTCACCGCTGACAACTTGCAATGCTTCATAACAAGGACCGAAACATTTACAGTAGGTACTTGTAGAAACGCTCATTGAAGAATATCTTCCTTATGGATCTTATTGATTTAGAGATCTCATACTTGTGAAAATACATTGGATCAATTTCCAACTTCTAATCACTAAAGTGAGTTAACATCAAAGCCAAGTAAATACATCATTGATTTTGAAGGGAAAAACAACTGCTTTTCCTTTAATTGGCTGATACATTATCGAGGATGGTTGAATATTTAATCTTGACAAATTGAAATAAAAGAATATATAAAGAAAGGCCCCTCCAAAAAAAAAAAAAAGATATACGATATTCTTACAAAAGTAAAAGAAAATCCGCAGGGAAACGAAAAAAATATCTAAGGTACTGATAAAAAAATAAACTTAGACTTATACGCCAGAATAAGTAAAGTTGACATATGTGTCATAGTGCTTCTCTGCGTGCGATTGTCAATATTTTAAATGAATGCATACACATACATACGGTTACAATTTAGTCGTAGCATTTTAATTAGTGTAATTCTCCGCAGAGAATTCTTCAGATTTCTGAAGATTTTTAGATGAATGCAAGAATTTTCGAGACATACCTTACTTTCATTTAAAATACTTTGCAATGCTATGAAGTGAACGGATGATAAATATTGCACCTTCCAATCTTGTTCTCTACGATAACATTGCAAAACAAAATGGATCGAGATAATGTGTGAGGCGATTTTGAGAGAGAAACTTCAATTGCTTTCTGAACACCAAAACATTGAATCTTTTTGTAGCTTGGAAAAAAACCAAAGTTAATTCTGAGTCTAGTTTAATATAAATATCATTTTATAATAAGGACAACGACGAATGGAATCATGTACATGTTTAGTATAGAGAGGTTATGTCAAATTTTCGACAGTAAGTGAAATATATGTTTAATGTTACATTTTAAAAGGCATGTTGCTTGTCTACATAAAAACAGCTGGAGATAAAATCATAGTTGAATAAACACATACACATATGACATTCAATGATGGCTATTCGAATCCACGAACCGATATATTAACCCGAACATTTCCATCAATATGTTGCATAGAAGTATGCAAATTTAAAATTACAGCAAAAATTGGAGAATTTGTAATCTCAACCCGATACGAGATATTTCGGGTAAAATATTTTTTTCAGCTACATTGTTGTTCATTTCTGGTTTTGTTATAAACGGCAATAAGACAAACACGCAAAAAAGCTAACAAACAAGAAAACCAGTTGTAAATTGTAAAACAGCTAAATGTTTCTATGAAGTTTCGTGAATTAGGCTGCTTTCAGATATCGGGAGTAGTGCACATTTTCATCATAGAAGTATGTAAGTGTGTTTGTGTGTGTGTGCACGCGTATGTGTGTGCGTGTGCGCGCGCACGAGTGTGTGCGTATGTGTATGTGTGTTAGTCTGTCGGAATGTATGTAAATAAACATACATATGTATTTAAATATATAATCTATGTATAATTAAATAGGCTTGTAAGCATATTTATAGATACGTACAAATACAGATATATATATGTATTTATGTATGTACATCTCCCACCACCTTCCTCTCCCTTTTTCTCTCTCTATCTCTCTGTATATATATATATATATATATATATATATATATATATATATATATATATATATAGATGCATATATAAATATACACACACACACATATGTATTCATAATGCATGCGCGCATGTGCGTAAGTGTGTCGATATTTTCGTATATAGTACGAGTATATCTCCCCTAAAATATGAAAAAACACTCAATTTTCCACTTTTCTCTTGCTAACTGCATAAAAAAGAACAACGCAAATTTCAAAGAATACAATACTTATTGTACAATAGTCTCCGGAATACGATACATTAAAGCAAACACATGATTAGCGCAGAAGTATCAATGATTCATTTTTGCCTTTGGCATACCACTCTAATGATTTGACAAGAAGAACAAAAGAACAAGAAAGTACGTACATTACTGATAAACTGCTGAACGAGTCTTCAAGCCAAAACTAATATGCATGCATACGTAAATACCTACATACAGGCACACACACATACACAATTACTTATAAGCATATATATCTATTTATGTATATGCATTATATATAAACATATATGTTATGCATATGTATATATATA
>NC_068987.1:53363697-53370225 GCF_001194135.2 Octopus bimaculoides | reverse complement strand
ATATATACACACGCATATATATGTATATAAATATAGATCTATACACACACACATATATATATACACACATGCACACGCACACACACACACACACACACATACACACACACATATATGCACGTGTTTGTGTTTTCTGCGTGAGTATGGGTGGAATTGTGAATTGAAATGTTTATGTATGTTTGTGTTTTTGCATGTAAACGTTTATGGCATGGCCCAATTATATATTTATCTGCTTCTATGCTTTTCTTATTAGAATCTCATCTTTCACACAAACATTCATTTATTTTTCATAAGGTTTCTCTCTTTTACAACATCCTATATTTTAAATATGCCATTTTTCTCAGCAATGTATTTATATTGTGTATGTTCTGTGAAATATTGTTTTGATTAGAAAAAGCAGCAACCTTGGGGTCGCTTTCTCCTAGTTTATTTAATATATATTACCTCGTCTTTTAGTATATATATTAGTTCAGATTTTACAATGTGTATTTTCGTAATTTAGCGTTAGCGCTGTGGTTTAAATAAGTTTGCACTTCCAACTTATGTTCACAGCTTCCTCGTAGATGCAAAGTAAACTTGATCATTGTTGTATAACCCCTGAGCTGCCCTATTCGCAGAGACAAAAGAAAAAAGTGTCGGCGTCGCTAATATCAGTATACATACATACATACATACCTGAAGACCGTCCACTCGTGACCGAGGAAGACTCTTGCTGACGTCCAGAAACATTGTGCGTTCTCGGACTAACTTATATTTCGCATTTGGGTCTCAGTTGGTGGCTAATGAGCCCTGCTCTTGACAAGCATACACGACTGCAAACACTACAAACCAAGCTTTCCTCATTTACTACACCAGCAGTGTGCTGTCGAACAACACGCTTAGGTTCTTCATGCAGAATACGTGCTCTCTCAAAGGTGACAATCCCCTCCGTAACCTGCTTCCTCCATCTGTACGTACATACATACATGCATTGGAAGGGTAAAATTCTGTAAAACGTACCAGAGGTTTATCATTTAAGTATATATGAGCGTATCTAGATATGCAAAAGATACATACATATGCATCAACATACATACGTAAGACAAAGCATACAATTCTGCACATATACATACATACAAAAGTATCCTGTTGATATTGTTGAAATTCCAGGGAAGGGGCGTTAGAGAATGAATTGGGTTGCATTCATCCAAAGAATAAAACAAAGACCAACCGATAGTTATATAACTTTACCCACTGAAAAAATATTATGGGGTGTCAACAAATCTGTTAGACCACGTGATACTCAATGAAACGAAACACACCCATCTTTCTCTCTGTTTCTACTATGGACTATAGCTTTTGGGTTTCTCCGTCTGTCTGTCTGCTGCCTCTATCTCTCTTTCACTATCTATCTATCTATCTATCTATCTATCTATCTGCCCTAAAGAAAGCAATTAAAGCAGAATCGGTTAGGTACAGTAAGGCCTTAGCATTAGACCGTAATAGAATAGAGCGAGACCTAGTTAAGAAATTAGAAGAGACACTTAGTAGACCAGAAAGGATAAAAAAGGAAAGCCGAGGGACTAAATTCTGATATACAGAACAACACTGCAGAACAACACTTACTAACCAGGGCAGGCCATAGATCGATTATAAGAAAGCATATGGCATGTTCCTCTGTTCCTGGATCTTAGAAAGACTAGATCAGTAGCAAGTGTCTGATAACGTATCGAATTTTATGCGAAGATCAATGAAGAACTGGAATACAGAATTAACTTCAAGTGGAAAGTTTTTGGCGTGGATTAACATCAAGAGAGACATATCTCAAGGAGATAGCCTGCCACCATTACTGTTTGTCATTTGTTTGATACCCCCACAAAGATATTACGGAAAGTAGCATCGGCGTACACCTTGAAAAGTGGAGGAAAATTAAATCATGTTATATATGGATGATTTCAAGATATTTGGGAAGACCAAACGTGAAATAAATGGCCTGGTTTCAACAGTGCCCATTGTTGGAACTCCGTCGCTTACGACGTCGAGGGTTCCATTTGATCCGATCAACGGAACAGCCTGCTCGTGAAATTAACGTGCAAGTGGTTGAGCACTCCACAGACATGTGTACCCTTAACGTAGTTCTCGGGGATATTCAGCGTGACACAGTGTGACAAGGCTGACCCTTTAAATTACAGGCACAACAGAAACAGGAAGTAAGAGAAAGTTGTGGTGGAAGAATACAGCAGGGTTCGCCACCATCCCCTGCCGGAGCATCGTGGATCTTTTAGGTGTTTTCGCTCAATAAACACTCACAATATCCGGTCTGGGAATCGAAACTGCGATCCTATGAGCGCGAGTCCGCTGCCCTAACCACTGGGCCATTGCGCCTCCACTAAACAGTGCCGATATTCAGTAAGGATATTACAATGAAATTTGGGGCTAAAAAGTGTGTTATGCTTATAATACAAAAAAATAGTGTCGTCTGGTGGCGTAGAGCTACCCAAAGGCGAGAAAATCAAGGATACTGAGACTAATGGATATAAATATCTGAGTATTTTGGTTTATGAAAGAATGAATGGTAAGAATATGTTAGAACCACCAAATTAATTATAGGAAATAGACTCAACAGAAAAAGAAAAAAAGATCAATGTAATGACCACAGGCGCTGTTTCCTTAATGCGGTATTGGTGCAGGTGGTGTAAGGTGGACAAATAACGAGTTTGAAGAAATGGACAGGTGAACAAGAAAAGTGATGACAATTAAAATGGAAATACACCCCAAAAGCGATGCTGACAGACTGTATGTGTCTAAGAGCAGGGGAGGAAGTGGCCTAATGGGATGCAAGATCAGTGTTGTCAACGAGAAAAAACGTTCTGAGTGGTAGATCAAACAGCAGAGTGAATTCTTGCTTACCACCGTTAGAATACACACTACACTACCTAGTGAAATTGTGACGATGAAAAGTTACTATAATTTATTAGTTTCTTTTGGATATTCTTAGTTTATGCATGTGTATGCAAATATAGTATTGGTATATCCCATTTATGTTCATTAGAAATTAAATAAAGAAAGAATTTTAACATGTACGAATATTTATTTCCCCCGACTGTAAGAGCAATGAATCGCCCCTTTGTAGGATGCCTAGGAGTAAAAACGGAACAAATATTGTGAGTAAGTGTAGAAAGCTGGCCCAACAGCTCTACAAAAAGAGGCACGATAACGTTGCTATGTTTGTCCACTGGAGGCTATGTGAAAAGTTCGGCCTGGTCAGAGCACGGAAATGGTACGAACATGAATCAGGAGCCACCGAGAGCAAAGAACATAAGGTATCGTAGGATGTTACAATCTAGTGTGACTCCCTAATCGATGCTCGACGACCAGATAATATGGTAGATAAAGGAAAAACGAAACCTAGATTATAGATATTGCAATACCTGGATATGCATGCAAAGAACTAGAAAAGATTGAAAAGTACGGACTACAAAAAAGACAGAATTTCAAGAATGAGGACTATGGGGAGAGTGTCTGTCATCTCAGTAGTTGTAGAGGCAATCGGAGCACTAACAACCAAGTTCGAGAAATATGTCAGAGAAATCTGAATTGACATGAGAGCAGAGCAAGCGCAAAACAACTGCTCTGCTGTGGACAGCTAGGATTTTGAGATTAGTACTCGGTTGTTGAATGTCTTCCACGATAATTAGCAATCGAGTCTCAAAGCATATATTGTGCAGACAAAAACCCTCTAAGACCTTTGACAACAGGCTATTGTCCACTCTCAAAGAATCAACGAGAGCAAACAAGACTGAGTGCTCTGAGAAGTAAAACAATAATACTAATACAAAGAAGAATCTATTTTCATTATAAAATTTGAAAACAAGTGAGCATTTTGCCACCCAACGTTTCATCATATTTTATATGCTCGAACTGAAAGCATTTTTATGTATGTATGTATGCAAATCTAATGGATGCAATATCTAACAAATCATGTGACAGCATAGCAGATCCTCTGTGATATATAAGAATCGAAATAAATAATTTTCAAAAATAATTGAACCATTTTCCACAATGCTTTAACACCATTTACAACAAATACGAACGTCTCTTACAATCAGAATACAAAATAATTGAAAACCATGGCGAATATTTTAGTAATAGTCACCATGAGCCATACGATTTTTTTTCTTTTTAGCATTATTACTTTTATTTTGAAAATCAACATCGATTTTGTTTTAAACATTAGTTAATGGGAATATGAGAATACGGGAATATGCGGTCTGAAATAAGT
The DNA here is from genome assembly GCF_001194135.2 of Octopus bimaculoides. Classification (NCBI taxonomy): domain Eukaryota; kingdom Metazoa; phylum Mollusca; class Cephalopoda; order Octopoda; family Octopodidae; genus Octopus; species Octopus bimaculoides. The sequence continues at coordinate 53,365,964 of NC_068987.1, read as the reverse complement.
ACTTTTGCTGAGTTGCTTATATCTTTAGATATATGGCGTATTCATCTCCCACATACACATACATATCTATCAATAATTCTATATATGTATGTATGTATGTATATAAGTATGTATGTATGTTTGTATGTATGTATGTATGTATGTATGTATCTATCTATCTATCTATCTATCTATCTATCTATCTATATATATATCTATCTATATGAACATGTCTTAATTGGAAATAAGTATAAACGGGGGACTCAAAGATTTTGATAATTGACGGAGTTTTAAACCGAGGAAGAATTTTTGTTAAAAAGAAAAACGTGGAACAAAGCATTCTTTGCCTCCGTGACGCTAAATTCTATAGCGGCATATATATACCATGCAAAATCTCAAAATTAGAATTGGCAATCTCTTGACGAGAACTAAGTCACATCTAATACTATGGCCTCTTTAAATAAACCAATTAAATATATTTAAAAAAATATATAATTTATGGATAACGCCCGAATAAATAATGATGTATTTAGTAATTACCTTAAGTATAAATCTTATAACTCCGACCAACTTAATGAAACTAAATATTCAAAATCTAGGAAAGGGGAAATTATATGATTCGCTCCGCCCTTCTCTCTTCATGTTAGAATATTACTATTCTCTAACATTTTGACAGAAAATTTCCGAAAACATCATAGATACTAACCTATCTTCAACAAGTCATCTGTGAAACTCTTGTATTCCACTACACCAACTTTAAGATCGATTATAGGCTCCATTAATAAATCCAAACTTAGACTTAAGAAGTTTACCCATTCAAATCCTTGTATTGAACCCTAACCCTAACCCATACCAATAGAAATGATATGCCAGGCTACCCACTAACAGTTGAGGTTGTTCTGACCACAGTTAAACGGAAGATTTATGCTTAAAACAAGAAGAAAAACATTTAATTGGCGCATTCCGGACTCCTGCACACTTGCTTCATTTTGTCTACACAGAAATGTAATTTATAAGTACTGTGTAGAGACACCTGTCACATATAGAGTAATGGTTTACATAGGAAGTACTATTGATTTTAAGCGTCACTATAGGGCTCATTTGAATTCTTTTACAACATAAAATATAAATTCACAACAATGCTAACCACATATATACACGAACTTAAGCTAAAGAATATACAGTATTCATTATCTTGGTCTATAATAGCAGAAGCCCCCTCGTATAATATAATTACGCGTGTATGTAAACTACGTATTAAAAAAAAACTATAAACATTTTGTCTTGATATAACTCTACATTATTGAATAAGTTCTCCGATGCTATGTACTTTTGTAAACATAGATATCATTCAACATTTAAGCATTTTGATCAATCTAGATAAATTGATCATCAAACTATATAAATTATCTAGAATTCACCTAATATTTATAGTCGCACACCTCACTTTCCCCGTAGCGAGTAGTTACGTGCTTATAATCTACTAAATTTTCTAAATTTACTTCCACAATCCATGCTATAGTATTCCCTATTCCTGCTAACACATATAGCTCTTTAGAAAATCAAACACCCATTTACTCATTAAGACAGTATATGAGATGTGGATCCTTAACTCATACATTTTCCATGATAAATGAGGCAGTGTCTAAAATTTGGATATAATGTCCTTTATTTGTATGGATTACTGTACCTTTGAAACAACTGTCGAAGTATCAGCACTTAGTTCTTGAAATTGGAGTACTACCATTTCATCATCGGAAACTTTATCTTCCATCTGGATGCTTAAACATTTGCTTATTCACCTTTCCGCGAGGATTTACACTTCTATTTTTAAAAAGTTTATTAATATCTTTTTAACAACGCTCTTAATCTATCAGTAGGACGATGTCTTCAATGTATACCACTGAAGATGTATATTTTTTATACATCACTATAGTTTTTTTACCCATATATGTTTAATTATATTTTTATACATTTATGCAATAAAGTTCAGAAATCGAAATTATAGGAAATTTCTTGGAACATGAATTTTAAAAAAAATTCCAGACGGTCAAGCCTTTAATAATTGCTTTCTTTTAGTAACTGTTACATACCTAATTAATGAGCAGCTCTCTCCATTATAATATAGATACGTAGTATATCTAAAAAGTTTATAATCCAAAATGCCATTCGTCATGCAATCACTGAGAAAACATAAACAATCAATAGTTTAGCACGTGTTATGTCATATCTGAAATAGGGTGATCATATATGTATGTGAGTTTTAGTATATATGCATATATGTGTTT
>NC_068987.1:53360439-53363556 GCF_001194135.2 Octopus bimaculoides | reverse complement strand
ATATATATATGTGTGTGTGTGTGCGTGTGTGTGTGTGTGTGTGTGTGTATGTGTGTGTGTATGTGTGTGTGTGTGTGTACGTGTGCGTGTGCACGTTGGTGTGTGTGAGAGTCAATGTGTGTGCGTGTGTGTAATGTTATGTATATGCAGGTTTTACTTGGGAGCATAATAAAGTGCATATAAATACGTTTATTTGCAGTAATGTCATGAACATTTACTCGAATTCTATAAAGTTTGGAGACAAGTTTCAACAGAATCGCCTAATCTTCTCATTAGCTGTGCAGCGGCCTTGTTGCTGTTTTCTTTTTTTATTGAAGCTGGTAAATGTGCACAATTGTATGAGGCATATATGTGAACAACCGTTAAGTGTAAGAAGGTTTAGTGCAATATGGAATAATTTCAATTAACCATACTCAATATTTTAAAAAAAGTATTGAATGCCACCAAATCTTCTACTAGTAAGTATCTCAAATCTCCTACTAATCATGGAAGTGTGTTTTCGTTTGAGTATTATATTACGTATTATCCGATATTTAATGTACTTTTAGATATAACTTTTGAGTAGCAAACACCGAAACTTGGTTTAGTGAAACAAGATTTCTTTCCACTCCATGAAATCAACTCGTAATTGTTTAGGTTAAGTAGCAGTTCTTCAACTTATATGTATATAGATATATTAGTGCAGACTAGAGTAAGATTTATTACGAAGTATTATTACATTTATTATTAGTATCGTTTGCGAGAATTTCAATAATAGTTCTCATAAAAGTTTTCTATGCAATATAAAGGTACTTAGCTTGTCTTTGTATGTAAATTCTTTTCACTTTGATTAAAGCAAAGTTTATACGATTATTTAAAAACATCCTAGACCGGCTTCTGCAGTCAATAGAGAGTCTTCATAAAGCACACGGAATAACATTGTTATAAAATACAACTTCATCTTTGCAAGAAATAAATATTAATAAATATTGATTGATTTCCCGGACGTATTTTCTCTCAAGACATTCTGACACTTGCTTTCATTATTCTTTGAGCATACACGTTTCTATTCACAGAAGAGAAAATGAAATCATCAGACTGTCCATCTATTTGTGAAAGTTCTCAATGTATGCACATGTTTATATAATAGAAACAAGATTATGCTGATCCTCATATGACACGGAAAATTTTCTATTCCTACCGGTGTTGCTCTCATTCATAAGTTGTCTAATGATTTTATTGTTGTTGTTGTTAATTTTGAAGAGTACTTCTCATAATATTGTTGCAATTCACTTGAATTTCACATTCTAATATCCCCTTAGAGCACTGTGCTTTTCAGTGTGCCTTCGTCAATGTACATCCGTCAAAATGAGCTGGAAATAGGCTTTTCTGTATATATATATATATATATATTATGATTTACTGGCCTCCGACTGACATTCAAGCTGAATGCTCGTGACAGTAAGATTCACTTTAGTATCTCACATATATCTTTTATCATGTTATGTATATTTTTATACAGAAGATGATATTCGTATGAATTTATCTGCAATATGGAAGTAAAAGAATACTAATCTGAATACGGATGTTCTATAAAGTTTGTCAATATGTTTACAGTGAATGAGTTACAAATACTGATATTAACCGATTGTTCACATCAATATGCAATGTAAGTAAATAAAGATGTTGATCTTTACTAACGGCTTTATTGAAACGCTTTACTCACACAATATAACCGTTTCAAGCTGCGAAATCATTCCAGAAATGATAGCAGGATACGAAATTCTATAATCTAGTTTCACTGGCTATTCTATTAATACAAATAATTATATTTCAACTAAATTTTTATAAATTATCATACTTACCACTACACATTGACAAGTGAGATTTTGATGAAGCTTCAGTTGAAAATATTTTGTTTTACGATGTAACAAACGCAAAATATAGATAAAATATTTTACCATCGAGTATTGAAGCTAGAAAAAAAACTGAGCTATTTGAAGATGTTAAAGAAAAGTAAAGAATTTTGCATTGGATCTTAGATAATTTCACATTAAAAGATATTGGAGAGCCCGATGATATTACGTATTCAATTAGTATGATATTAATCCGTACTTGAGACATTCTCTACTACACTAAACGTGTATTTCTTAGAAGATTTATTTGTTGTATTCATGGAAGCTTTTAGCTTTTAGCATTGATCTTCGGCGATTTTTCATGATACATTGCTGAACATTCACTACTTTCTTTGTAGACAATATTACGTATTGCTACATATTGCGTTGATTTCTTTCTTGTTTTAAGTTTGCTACATATAAATTTTTGTGAAAGATATCCTTCCTATATATCTATTAACAGGGTGAGATTCTCGCAGCCATCCATTCATGGAGTTAGACGTGCAACTGTTGTTTAATTAACGAGCGTCATATCAGAATGCAGTATGTATATGGCAGCTGGTTAAAATAAGGGTATTTTCGTATTTATTTTCAGGTGTAGTGTATTATGTTCTCCATTTTCTAATGTTTCCATTTATTTTTATGCACATAGAATTTGTCCTTATAACATTTATCTGATTGATCTAAGAAAATTAACCACCAGGTACAAACTGAAAGTTAGCAGTTTTCTTGGAGCAGGAATAATATTGGCTTCGATTTCTCATTTAATGGTTAAAGGCATCTAAATACTGAGTAGGGTGAAGGTAATTGATGACTTATGGAAATAGGTTTTTGGCTAAACACTTGCTAATTATACATTCCGTGAAAATCACATAAAACTTTCCTGTATACCTTTCAGTTACAAGTATGATTGAACGAAAATTAATTTAAAGATACAATATGAGTTTATGAATGTATTTATTTACGTTAATGCACACTCACACACACACACACACATAAGTATAAATGATATATACGTACCCATATATATATATATATATATATATGTATACACACATACGCACATACAAACATTCCTACGCACACACAGACATATGTATACACATATATGCACTCATACATCTAAAGAATTTGGTCAACATAGTGAATTATCTATCTTATTATGAATCTGTTTCATTCTTGAAATTATACTAGTGTGTGCATGTATGTATGTATGTATGTATGTATGTATGCATGTATGTAT
>NC_068987.1:53358309-53360175 GCF_001194135.2 Octopus bimaculoides | reverse complement strand
TGTGTGTATGTGTGTGTGTGTGTGTGTGTGTGTGTGTGTATGTTTGTGTGACTCGCAATGTTTGCATTCACTTATTGCTGTTATAGTATAATGTGTATTATGATTGCTTGCTGCCCAGTTCCGAAGCTCTATAGGAAATTGTGAAATAAAATTTAGAATTTTCGTGTTTGTGTTCCTAAACTTTACGCAGAGTGTAACCTTTTAATAGCTCGTGTCTCGCGGGCTATTATCACAAGCGATATTGTGATCATACTCGGCGAATGGATTATGTACATGTTTTCGTCATGCGAAATTTTGTGTAATATTAGTGATGTTATTTCTTATAACATGGGTCTATGAATTTCATCGAGTGGTCAAACGTTTTTTGATAAATTGAACTGAGGATTACCATCTGAGGTCCATCACCCAGTAGAGCAATTTCTGCTTATTGGTTTGAAGTTCTTAGTCTTTATTGGTTATTGTCATTATTATATTCCAAATTATTCCGAGATGACTACAATGTAATGCCATGATATGAGGAATGTATCCCATAGAGGTGTTTTCACAAGTAACTGTTATGAGAAAAACATGTATTTTTGTCCTTGAAATAATGATCGTTGGGAAATGTCTTACTTAATTATTAAGAATTTACATAAAGAACAAATTAAAGATTCATCTCTGAGATATGTTCCATGTAGTAAACATCTAGAGAAGACATTTGTGAAAATAGGAAAATTTAAATATTCCCCTTGTACAGAATAAAGGATGAAAACCATCAATTACGAAAGGAAAAGAAGAAAAACAAAAGAAAAAAGAAAAAAATCCATTTGGTAAATAATTCTAAATCCGAATTTAAAGTGGAATTAGTCAACATTTACATTAATCAAATATTTAGAATATTCCCCCGTTACAAATTATAAGCTGAAAATGATCAACTAAGAAAAATAAAACAATCATTGCATTCAAATATTAAATCCGAATCTACACTGGAGAAAACAGTGTTACACAAGAGAAAGCAACTTCTCTATTCAATAACCCGGACCACGTCTGTTTGAAAACCTCAAAAACGAAACTACTTACACACACAAGACACACTAGACATAATATGCATTCTATATACGAAATTCTTTCAAAAAGACTAGTGATATTCTGTTAAATAAAGTAAACTCTTTTTAAATACTTGAGAATTAAAAAAAAGTCGTTTTTATTTCTTTTATATATGATTTAATTTGTGTTCGTGGGAAGAACCATTTCAACGATGCGTACTGCCTTAATTCTTCGAAACGCTGGAGTTTTAATGGTGGCAGCTAATGAAGGAGATGTTTCTATGTGGTTTGCGTGTATGTTGTACCTTGTTTATCATTTTGTCCATGTTCTTTTGCCACGTCATGTACCCAGTTATGTATCTATGTGTACATGTGGATGAAGGTATGTACATACATGTACATATATATGCAAATACTCATATATTGTCTGTATCACGACAGAACGCACGCGTTAACCTTTATACAGTAAGTTTTAACTATTTTTCTAACGCGACTCTCTCAATCTCTATTTCTATCTCCCCCTCTCATTCTTCCCTCTACTGTTCTTCGCCTATACCTGTCACTACTATCCCTCTCTCTCTCTCTCTCTTGTTACTCGTCCTTCGCCTCTCACCGTTACTACTACTAGCTCTCTCTCTCTCTCTACCTCTCGTTGCTCACTTTTATTCTACTTCCTCCCCTTCTTTTCCCTCTGCTACTCTTTCTCTTCACACAGCCTTGGTCACGTGTGTCCGGCTGCTATTTCTTTCCGTTCTTGGAATCACCAAGCTCGCACGTACTTCTTTGCCCCTCCTGTAGGTGCTTCACAGCGTTCAATACATACACACTTCACGTCTGGCAG
>NC_068987.1:53356922-53357914 GCF_001194135.2 Octopus bimaculoides | reverse complement strand
TATATATATATATATATATATATATATATATATATATATGTATGTATGTATGTATACACGTATACATATATATTTATATATGTTTATATGCCGGTTGTCTACTTCACCACCTCCGGTACCTACATTTTAGAACACTCATGGGACCTGTTGTGGCTTTTTAAAATCAGACAATGTTTTGAAAAGACAATCACATAGATTGCATATCCGATTTTTGATCACCAAGAGCTGCAGTTATGTCCCGATCGTTGAGAATTTTAAACTGTCTTTTGAGGCCTCTGTTAATTTTGCAGACCTTCTAGCATACATTGCATTGAAAGATGTGCACACATATTTAGGCGGAATAATTGATGCAGGTTCGTTTTCCATGGGTTCGCACATGAGACTGGATCCCAGCAAAAGAAGGGCTAGGTCTGTCACAAACAGTACACACAAAAAGGTCATTGGGATTCTCGATCGTAACATTCTTCTTTAAATCCCTCTTGAATCTTGCATGCCTTATCCTGGCCTTATCAAACGCTTTCACTACACTCTTTTTTTGGGTTTACACCGATAGCTTTTACCCTCTGCTAGCTCATCATTAAACAGCTGTTTGGCTTTGCGTTCATCAGCCATTCGAACAATATGGTCACACCATCTCATCTGTTTTTCAAAATAATTACTTTGACTGAGGTGATGCCTGCAGACGCAAGGACATATGTGTTTGCAGTAAAAGAACTTCATTTACTATTGAAAATGCGATAAAGGCATTTTTGGTGGAAATGTTCTGACAATTTGAAATGTCTTTCAGAATATGCCCATTTATATATATATATATATATATATATATATATATATTACAAATAAAAGGGTAAAGGAATATTAATTTATTAATAAATTAATAATTAATAATTTTTACCAAGCACTTCGGTATGTAAACACCATTATCAGTGAAGAACTTATTTAAAGGTTCTTATAAATTTATAAACATAATTAAATGATCAGCAACAGTTGCT
>NC_068987.1:53354954-53356710 GCF_001194135.2 Octopus bimaculoides | reverse complement strand
ATATATGTATATATATATATGCAGTTAAGTCTATGTCCGATCATAGAGTGACAAATGGTGGTTTCGCATCCATAAAGGGCTTAGCCTTATAAACAGCTCGTCAGACGCTTAAGCCGAAGACAAATATAATTTTTCAACTTTGGGAGGCAGTAACCCGTTACATTCAGTTAGTAAATAACCAAAGAATAATCTATTCGGGTCGGAGAGGGTAGGTATCACCTTTAAACCAGTTCATCTGGGCCTAAATATGGGTAACAAGGAAATTCGCCCTTAGGCTGCTTTTAGATCGTAAGGACCTTGCTGGATTTAATCAAAGAAAGGGAACTCCCATGTCTGAAGCCGGTAGCGTTTGAAATGGATGCAGGGTTAGTAAATATCCTGGTGAGAGTTCAGTAATCTTGGTTTCAGGGAGTCTTTGAAGATCCTAGCTCGCTCAGCTATGCAAAAATTGCAGTGTCCGCTCCCGTTAATGTAAGATCTCGGCCTCTCTATCATCCTCCACTTGATATATTATTGTTGATTATATTCGAGTGTAACAGATGACTCTATACTCTCCTAATATTATTTTGTCACTAATTACGCCAATGTTGCTGGATTTCCAAGTAAATGAACCCTGATCAAGTAGGACTATAATCAAAAGCACGGTAAACATAAATAGCTTGTCTTTATCCAATTATAACGTCTAGGTGCATTCAAAAAGTATACAAGTGTTGAGACAAAGATGTGGTACCTATTCCAAGATAATCGATTGATCACGAACATGTTTCCTTGTTTGTACATTGATTTTGTTGTTAATTCAAGGTCATATTATTTCCCAGACATCGAACAGCAACGGTCTGTGTTTACTGTTAAATCAAGCAATATATTTCAAAATCAAATTTTCTATGTAGAACATTCCATCTCAATTGATTATATGTTTCGTTTAAGATACAGATCAATACAATATATTTTTCTACTTTCATATGTTTTACTATGTTTGTTTACATACAAGGCAGGAAAATTGGATGTAAATGTATGTGTAAAAGGAAACTGCAACTAGAGATTCTGTGTTATTTTAATGTTGATTTGCGTCTTGTATTATATTTTATGTGTATATTTTCCTTTGTTTGCATTAGTGTCTTATTTTTCGAAGTTTTCACATTGTAAATTAAACATGACTTCATGTTACAAAACGATTTAGGAGTACATTTCTGCAGAGAGGAACATACAAAGATTACATACTAATAAAATCCGTCTTGGCATATTATATAAATGAATTCTTAACGTCCATGGCTTTATCAGTAGTACTGTTTCATTGTGTATTTTCACTCCTCACAGATATGTATGTATGTATGTATGTATGTATGTATGTATGTATGTATGTATGTATTTATGCATATATGTATATGTATTTGTATATACTAAGAGAGAGAGATAGAGAGAATGAGATAGGTAGATGGATAAAAAGATAGATAGGTAGATAGATAGATATGTCTTACGGTCACTTCAGAAATGTAACTAAACGTGTACCGTTGGCGATTTCTTCTCCATCTTTGAACTCTTCTCTTTCTCCTCTCCGACGGTGAGCTAGGTTCGAAACGCCAAACTGTCTACTTTCATCGAGCGTCAAACTGATACATTTCTTGTACACGTCCTCACGATCGTTTTTTTATTATTTTATTTGAATTGTTTGTTTATTTAAATTGACTACATACATACATACATACATACATACATACATACATATATATATATATATATATATATATATATATAT
>NC_068987.1:53353817-53354539 GCF_001194135.2 Octopus bimaculoides | reverse complement strand
ATATATATATATATATATAAAGTAATGTTCGTAGACATATCGGCATGAGTGCTCCTCTCCAGCGGAATTTACTGCGATTTTCTAACTCCAAGTGAGTATCTCCTCTAGTTGGTTAACGATGCACAGCTGCTTCCGATACATTGTGAGTAGGAAAACGGACTCCCTACCACCTTCCAACGACGGGACCAGCATGTCAGTCTGGTTTCGGACTATTTCTGCCTCTCTTTAATAATCGACACCTCGTGTGCGAGAGATGGCAATAGCTCGCCTCCAGTTGCAGCATTCAAGCGACACATTATCGCTGATTTTGCAACAAGCACTAAAAAGCTAGTTGTAAAACCTCTCTAAGAGATGATCGCAGTACTTGCACAAGCAAGTAATATTCGCAGCCACATCAACATGACTGGATACTTCGACCGGAATTTACTCCCTTTTTTTAACCTAAAGTTGACATACCTAGCTGGTCAACGATACTAAACAGCATTCAAAACCAGACTGGTATGCTAGTGCCCTGGCTAGAAATGACAATGTTGTGGTAATAACATGCTGTGTAGTAATAAGCGAGCTTCCCAACCACATGGTTCTGAGTTCAGTCCCACTGTGTGGCACCTTGGGCAAGTGCCTTCTTCTGTGTCTTCTATGTCCACTACCTGGCATATACAGGTGCTTACAATTATCAAGTATTGCCTCTAAACTTACAGTACCTATATATATATATATAT
>NC_068987.1:53352134-53353320 GCF_001194135.2 Octopus bimaculoides | reverse complement strand
ATATATATATATATATATATATATATATATATATATAGGTATGTATTTGTGTCTGTGTTTGTTCCCCACTATCGCTTGAGAACCGAGGTTGTCGTGTTTAAGTGCCTGTAACGCAACCGAGAGCGATAGAATAAGTACTAGGTCAACAAAGAATAGACCCTGGGGTCCATTTGTTCGACTAAAGACGGTGCTCCAGCATGGTCACAGCCAAATCACTGAAAAGAGTAAAAGAATAAAAAAAATACATATATACATATATATGTATATATATATGTATATATATATATGTATATATATATGTATATGTGTGTATGTGTGTGTGTGTGTCTGTGCGTGTGTGTGTGCGTGTGTGTGTGTGCGTGTGTGCGTGTGTGTATACATTCAGTTAGAGCTTAAAATATCCTTATTAAGGGATAGCAATATCCAATAAATTACTGGTTAATTGTCTAGTATTTTTGTGAATAATAATATTACAAAAATAATACGTCTAAATATCAATCTTGGTTTCTAAATATACAAAAAAAAAATTAGAATATTGAGATGTAGTATTAACATAATTTTTTATCTGCAAAACTCTAACATATTCCCTTACAGCTGCTCAATTTAGCCCAAACGAGTAAATTGCAATAATTAAAAGATTGTATTATGCAAAATCTCATCAGAGCCTCTAGAAAAGATATACCGTTATGATATGAAGGGCTGTGTTGTCAAATCATCACATAACGCCTAATAACCTAACGGTATCACTTTTCTATCGGTCTGACGTGACTTTGCTTAATAGAATGATTTGGTAATTGTAATTTAATTTTTTTAGGCTAAAGTGTAACAGCTGTAAAACAATGTGTTGTATTTTTGCGGATAATAAATCATATTAATGTTACATCTCCATTTTCTATTTTGTATGTTTTATATGTTGTGCTTTCGTCTGTTTAGTATATAGTAACATCTCTTTCACTGTCGCTCTCATATTCTTTTGTCAACCGACTCCCAAGCTGTTCACTCCGGTGACGTCCTGTAATCATCATAAAGCTTAATGACATTCTTAAGTGTTTTCACCTTTTACCAATACATTCTTTATTCTTTTGCGTCACTTCTCTCTTCATTTCATTTATATATGTATATATATATATATGTATCTATATATATTTATATATGTATGTATATATATATATATATATATATATAT
>NC_068987.1:53351216-53351991 GCF_001194135.2 Octopus bimaculoides | reverse complement strand
AATTTATATAAGGGCATTAACTATATAGTAATGCCTCATGCTTAGAGGGACTAAATAAATCAAAAACTCCCAAAATGCAACCAGATACATTCAGACCTCTTTCACGGATATATAAGGATGAACAGAAGTCATCGTGCTATGTTGGGTACATCGTGGTATGTTGATTCTTGTTTATTTTTATGTGTCTCGACCATACGTGTACTGATGAACAAAAGATGCAGCTTACTTCACAGTTTTGCTGTATTGATTGAGAAACCAGTGGTTTACCGTTAAGTTAAATGTTTTAAGAGATTAATTTTGAAAGTAGCATTTCCTCGCTTTCCAAATCTTTCCCATCTGGTGACAGGAGCTACTTACTCGTGATTTCGATGTCATATTCGTTCAAAGCATGCAAAATAACCTGGAAAAGAAAGACCCACTAAACATAACTTCATTGATTGGAAACTCAGACCTTCCCGATGACCCAACGAGTTACGGGTAGTCTAGTATATATATATATACTAGCAGAGGCACCCGGTGTTGCTCGGGAATGAAATTGTTGCTTATATACTGGATGAAAAAAAGCAAAATATGATGTAAAGAAATTTGAGGACGTTCTGTAGATGGACTCTCAGATGAATGATGCCTGGGCGCCTCTCATGAATAGGAAAATTGAAGATGCGCCAAAAAGCCTCATTGGTACTTGGACACTTTTACGAAAATTAAAATGGGGATTAAAAGAAAAAAAAGGGCGGAGACGGACTATATGTAATCTGAACCTTCCCCCACCTTATTT
>NC_068987.1:53345439-53351163 GCF_001194135.2 Octopus bimaculoides | reverse complement strand
GGAGATTATGATTCTGAAAAAAATTGTTTGAAAAATTTCAATTCCCCCACCACCAAGCAGGCTATTTACATGCTAGAAATAACAGCCAAATCTAGTTAGGGTTAGGGTTAGGGTCAGGGTTAGGGTCAGGGTTAGGGTTAGGGTCAGGGTTAGGGTTAGGGTTACGGTCAGGGTTAGGGTTAGGGTTAGGTTTACCCTAACCCTAGCTGAAATGGGGGAGGGGGGAATCGAAATTTTGAATTTGAGATTTTTGAAAATTTTTTTTTTCAGAATCGGAATCTGCGTGCGTGTGTGCGTGTGCGTGCGTGTGTGTGTGTGCGGATGTATGCGCTGTATGTATACGAATATATACCTTCTTGTGTGCAGAATTTGCGATAGACCATGCCTGTCTTCAAATTTCATTTACGGACCCATGAAAAACAAACCTCCAGTATCTACTCTGCCTTTTTAGCTGTGCATACTTGTCAACGCCGGGTATGCAATAAGGGTTTCAAATCTGACGAAGGCCTTAAAAAGAAATTTAAGATCCACGAAGATCAGAACTTAACTGCAGCTCTTCGTTTTCCAAAGCAGATAAGCAACTTTTGTGGGTATCTTTTCAAAATATTCTCAAAAAACCACATCGGACGCCATGATAGATGTGAAGTAAATGGTATAAAAGGTGGTCAAACTCTGTATAAGGAGTACACAGCCACCATCTATTTATACATATATGTATGTGTGTGTATGTGTGCAAAAAGTAGGCCTATTAGCATATATACATATGTGTAGGTATATAAATACAGTGTACATTTAAACACATAAGAGGCATCTCTCATGTGGATTCCTTGCAGGCTAGAAAGAACAGTTAAATTCCATACCACTATTTAGGAAAAAAACTTCGAAAGGAATGAAAAATAAAAACATTTACCATCTAGCACCTGGACCAAGGATTTCAGACTTATTTTAGCAAATAAAATAAATTGCTAGGCGAAGTCTTCTTCATCAGGTTCACCTTAGATTAAACATATATACACGAGGCCATCCAGAATCTCCCTCATGCTTATACATTTTAATTTTTCAAATCTACTGCGCAAGCTGGTAAATGTTGTTACATTGTATTCTCTTCGAAGTTTTATCCCTAAATAGTGGTATGGAATCTAACTGTTCTTTCTAGCGTGCAAGGAATCCATATGATGGATGCCTCTTATGTGTTTAAATGTACGCTGTATTTATATGAATAATATATAGTCTATTGACTAAATTTTACACGCTAGGCGACTGGTAGCAGAAATTTCTAATATTTCTCATTGACTTTGATAATATTAATTATGTGTAGGTATATGTATATAAACATATATGTTGATGTACTTGCATATATATTTATGTGTGTGTATTATGTAAATGTATATTTTATCTGGCTATATATATGTTTGTGTGTGCGTTGTACATTTGTGTTTATTTGTGTGTGTACGTGTGCGTGCATGTTTGTGAATGTGTGTACACATATATTGGTACGTGTATTCTTACAGATAGATTTATTCACTCTTGCTCTACATCTGACAATATCCATCATTATACACGTCTTAGAATTAATCTTATTCTCATTGTTGGCGGAGCCACTGTATTTTATCCCCAGCATATATGATTTCTGATTGGTAATACTTTTCTCTATATATGCTTAGCTGTATTTGTTTTGCAAATTATATGCAGTTCAATTTTGATGAAGCCATAAGTCAAGTACTCAACAACTATGAGTCCATCTTATAATGAAAATAGCTATAAACCAAGGAAGTTCATAAGATAATCATTTGTTCCCCAGTCATTTCTTTTCTTATTACTACTCCGTACTCGACTACTGTTTCATTCGGAAGCATGCGGCCATTGATTTCTACATCAGGTTATTAGGATTTCAATGCCAAAGCGATATATATATGTATACACGCACACGCACGCAAACCCACCCACACGCACGCACACACACACATACACACACAAACACACATTTGAAGTCAGAACCTAAATTATCCGCTTTTCTAACGACTCAGTCAGCTCGATGTCTTAATAATAATAATAATAATAATAATAATAATAATAATAATGATGATGATGATGATGATGATGATGATGACAATTTCATTTATTTGCCGTAAGGGCGAGGGGTGAGGGGTACAATACAAAGACATATAAATTTTGTGCGTTTACATATAATGAAAAGATAATAGGAAAGAAAGTAAGTATAGACGATATACACTGAAAAAGAAAGGGCATATGCAAAGCATACAAAAGTTAAAAGAAAGGTAGCAGGGAGGATGATAAGAATGTAGCCCTCCTGATACAGGAAAACATCCAGGGATAAACGAGGAACCCCTCTGTCGGAAATTTCCCTGAAATCCCAAGAGCAAGTGCCCTCTCTGGTTCCTTCTCACAAATTTACAGGTCTACAATGAGTGAGATACCGTCTACTCTTGTCATTTTCGCATGTTTCACCCAGCTTTCAATAAACTAATTCAGGGCTTACTAGCGATTGTTAAACAAATCAGTGAAGACATCAAGATGAAATTGGCCTCGATAAATGTACAAAAGCTACCTTTATCAAATGAAAAATGATAGAAATATCCATCTTTAATCTTGAACGGCGGAATGTCATAAAGGAGTTAGAACCGGCGGAAAGCTACAAATATCTAGGGGTATTTGAAGGCGATGGAATCAGATATTCAATGATGAGGGAAAGTATCAGAAAAGAACGTTGTCTCAGGGTAAGGGCAATACTCAAGACAGAGCTGAATGCAAGAAACAGGATCGATGCGATCAATACTTTACCCAAACTGGTCGTGACTTACAGTTTCGATATCGTTAACTGGTCAATTACTGAAATATGTAATGTTGACAGAAAAATACGAACATTGTTGATAATGCATAGAATGCACTACCCTAAGGCAGATATAGAACGACTTCACCAGCCAAGAAAATCAGGTGGTCGTGGAAATTTACAACTGGAATTAACAATGAAGATTCCCACAATTTGTCTAGACACCTACCCGAAAATCGCTGATGACTGGATGTTAAAAGTTGCTTTAAAGCACGAAAACAAGAAAACATCATACTCAGTAACAAAACAGGCAAAGGAATATCTATCTTAATTTCAAATACAACAAATCCCAGAATTAGACGTACCGACTACCAGCACAGAAAAATCTAAGTGTATGAAAACCTGTGTTAAAACTACTGCCTTAGATATCCTTGATGATAAATAGCAAGAAAAACCTCTCACTGGCAAATACCCAAAGAGAAATAGTAATACCAATGTTGACGAAGCCCTTACCCATCAGTGCTTAGTGTCTTCTGGCTTAAAATCAGAGACAGAAATGTTGATCATAGCAGCCCAAGATCAATGTCCACCTAAACAAAATACCAGGCCAACATATTAAAGAACGGCAGCTGTCCAATATGTCGTGTATGTACACAACAAAATGAAACCATCGATCATGTTGTCTCCAAGGGCAGTTTTCCTCCGCCTACAGAGTATCTCAACAGGCATGATAGAGCAGCACAGTATATTCACTGGGTAATTTATAAAAACATGGACCTGCACCATGATAAATACTGGTAGGAACACAAACCACCTCCAGTGTTTGAAAATGGCCATATCTCTCTCATCTGGAACTTCACCATTTAAACTGACAGAAAGACAGATGCGTATAGGCCATTCATTGTATTGAAGGACCTCAGACAAAAGTCATGCCTCCTCATCGATATGACTGTCCCAATTGACATAAATGCATCTGTCTAGACCTACCATAAACTAAGCAAGAATAAAGATCTTGAAATAGAAATTGGCAAAATGTGGAACCTCAGGACTAAAACAATAACTCTTGTCATAGGTTCATTAGGAATTCATGAATTCCTAGTATCTGAACTAGCTAGCTCAGATGCCATAAAATCCAAAAATGACAGATTAAAAAAATAGTGCTCATGGGAACTACCCTTATCCTCGGAAGTTCAGTGAAAGCACGTGGTTAAAATTTCCAAATGTAATAGTTTCGAAATTGATCTGAAGGTCGAAACAAGGACAGCTGATGTAAGGAAATATATGGCCTTAAAAACCGCAGTAATAACTAGAAATATAAAGAAATCAAAACATAAAATGCAAAATATGAGATACCTATTGACAAAATGGATCCTTCCATATACATGAACAGTGAGATATATCATCATATTAGTTCTGTAATATTGACTTACAATTATCTCGGAAAAAAAAAAGGAAGAGAAAAATCTGCCTCAGCGCATTGAATATATTTTGAGTTGTAATTATTTAATGCTTAAATAATCATGGAACCAATGATTTCTACGGAAAAAAAAAAATGTAACAAGTGTAATTCTTGCATTCTGAGGAAAACAGGATAATATTATGTATCAGATGTATTTCCCCCATTACAAAACGAACACAGATATAGTGTCAAATACAAACGCGCATATATATAGGTATTTATATACGCATTCTAGACTATACGCAATATAACACTGATGTCTGTATGTATGTATGTATGTATATATGTATAAGCAGAAGGTCCCGATTTCATTCGGGTTATAACCTCATAGCCTTAACACAGTACTCTTTGCTTGTAGTGTAAGTTTAGTCTATTTTTCAGAAAGTAATACTTACTTTTAACAGTCAGTGGTTTTACACTTCTATACATTACGTACACATACGTTTCATGTAATTGCGTCTTCATATACTATGTTTTCTATCTTACCGTGTTTATCACTGAGAATATAGAGGTTTCTTTCATCTCCAAATCTTCAACATCCAAACTATAGCTGACTATATGAGAAGGAGGTTAAAGACCACCACCTTCAGAGATTGACCTTGTGCTTTGTTAATAAACATTACAAAGCTACGTTTGACAAGAAACTGAAGTCCCTTGAACTGAAAGGGGAAATCATTTGAGATGTGAGAGATCCTTGGAATGAAGACATTTTCCCACATTATGTTGCTTGTAATTATTGCTGCTTCCAACACATGAGGCATGGCAGTTTTAAAAACCAACCTTGGTCCATTGCAGAGTCTGGATGCATCAAGGTTTCTTAACAGCATTATGGAAGCACCTGTTTTCATGATCAGAATGTGTGTTGGAAATCCTGGTGGTTGAAGTGAATTGAGGAACTACAATGTGTAATGCATTGCCCATTCTTGAACAGTGACAGAGTCAATTGATATGTATGAACATTCAGTTCGTGGCAGATGTGACAACAAATTTAGATTCAGTTTGTCTACAGCATCATCATTTGGTGCCAGAATTGTTCTCTTACATAGCCACTTGTGACTTTAGTAGTTTGTGGCAATGTTTGGAAAGACTTTGCTCTTCAGTTCTTCAACGGAGGCAGTCATATTGCCATATGGAAGGTAGTGCAAACTACCTTCTGAATCCTGTGGAAGTTTTCCATTTCCAGTATCAATTAACTTCTTGGAGAACTCTGCAGCTAAAGGCTCACCATGAATGTAAACCCTCATGTTAGTTGTCAGAGTAAACTGCTTGGCATGTTACATGTATGTATGTATGTATGTATGTATGTATGCATGTATGTATGTATGTATGTGTGTATGTATATATAATTATAATTAAGGGTGCCGAAGAGGCACCACTATGCCAGAAATAGCAGTGAAAACTGACTGCTACTTCCGGTATACATACATACATACATGCATATATACATACATGCAGATATATATATATATATATA
>NC_068987.1:53343307-53345145 GCF_001194135.2 Octopus bimaculoides | reverse complement strand
ATATATATATATATATACATGAAATATATGTGTGTGTATGTCGCAAGTGTGAGTAAGCAATGCACTCCCAAAACTCGCTTCAATACTAACCAACCTCCTTAATCTCTCATTCAATACGAGAATTAATATTTTGAAACATGTTTCAGTGAGCTCTATTTCAAAGTGAGATAACTACTCAGAAACAACTGGCTCCTAAAAGTTGCGTCTCCAATTCAATGGAATTAACCTTTAACAATGACCACTTGCAATCAATGACGTTGCCCATCCCTTTCGATCTCATTCTGTCTCTGTCACCCGTTACTATCAATCAGAACAGCTTCTACAAAATGAGATCCACTGCAGGTCTCGTCAGTCAATCTTGAGTGCAATATTGCGTTATAGAAGTTTGGTGAAACCTATTTTGACACCCTAGAGATCTGTAAACCTTTATAATGCGTCTAATATGTAAATTTCTAATCAAAACTTCCTTACTAAAGGAACCACCCATCCCTTATCTCCGTACTAAGGGAACCACCCATTTTCCTTCCCAGTTTGTATCATCGCGGCTTCCCTAACCTCAAATCAAACATGTTTCCGGGATTCTGTTGTCTTTCAGCTACATGCTTTCCAGTATACACCAATGACATACAGCAAAGCCACATATGTCAAAGAATACGCATCTGATACAATTAGTCATTCATGGCAAATTCCACTCATTCTCTGGCAAGCCAGACACAACTAATTCCTTCTGGAATGATTCCATTTACACAGACAGTGAATTCACTCTCGATAGGAACCTTAACCTTCTTTCTATAACAACTACTAAAATTAATATTCTGCGTGTACCTATACCAAGTAAACGCAAACAGATCTCTCTGAACATAAACTGCACTGAATCAAGTCTTTTCCAGTCACTTCAAATGCTGAGTCACAGTTTGAGACACTCAGAATTCAATATTCACTCGATATATCATAATATGAATAACTTTCTCATCTGTGTATGCGTGTGTGTGTGTGTACAAACACACACACACACACACACACACACACACGCACGCACGCACATACGCACACACACTCATATATATACATATATATATAGACAGGTTGATCCATGCCGAAATTCGCTCACGGACCTGGAAATAATCCTATAAAAGAGAAAATCATCAAAGTGTAACATTTAATAGCATAGCGGTATATCCTTGTAGATTTCTTGATAATACACGTATATATATATATATATATGTGTGTGTGTGTGTGTGTGTGTGTGTGTGTGTGTGTGTGTGTGCGTGTGTGTGCGCGCGTGTGTGCGTGTGTGTATCTGTGTGTGCGCACATATATGTGCATATGCATGCATATACATATTTGATCTGTATGTGAATATATGCATGTATAAATATATATATATATATGCATGCATGTGGTGTGCTGTGTGTGTTTGCGGGTGTGTGTGTGTGTGTTGTATGTATGCTCGATAGGAAATCGACCAGGATGTACGACCATAAATTTTAAAATCCAGCATAGCTGGTCTTATTCATTCCAAATTTATTCCGAAGCTGTGTACCTCAGTAACCGCAAATATCACGTCATTGCAGCAGTATATTTTGCAAAATGTCATTGTGAAAGTCGCAGAACGGCAGACTAATTGATTTAGGAACGGTATTGTTCTGAGCCAAACATTAAAAAAACAAATACATGATTAAGTACGCAAAATAACTGAAAAAGTAAAATGTAGCTTCAATTTTGACATGTTTACATTTTGTTAAGTTTGCGAAGAAAGCTGTTAGTTATTTACATATAATCAAGTTGCATGCCTGCATATATATATATATATATATATATGTATATATATATATATA
>NC_068987.1:53341035-53342889 GCF_001194135.2 Octopus bimaculoides | reverse complement strand
ATATATATATATATATATATATACAGAGAGAGAGAGAGAGAGAGAAAGAGAGAGTGGTAGATAAATTCATATATGTATACATATGCGCATATGTCTGTGTATTGGTGGTGTTAACGGAAGTATCTGATTTCGAATCGACAGAACTCAATACACACCTTCTGTAGATTGACTATGTTTTATTTATTCGTTTAAGTTTCATTTGATTAAATGACCTTATACAGGACGTTCATGACGCTTTCTTACTTCTCTTCTGAATGTCAAATTACAATAATGCCAATGTGATATGCGATTAAATTTGTTGAAACTGGTAGCCTACAGAGCATGAAATACTTCACCACGAAGGTAAATAAAATGTACATCAACTTTCAAACGCTATTGATGTACACATGAACGACAATTATTTAGGACGACATTGGATAATGTTAAATTTTATGAATAAAAAAACGGTACAGTTTTCTGTAAACAGATGATGTATGGATACAACCTGAGACATAGACAATTGCTTACAATGTGAAAAACCATTTGGTTTCTAAATGTTATTCATGTGTGCACTTATTAAAATGGATTCAAATTTTAATTTCTCATCCCCTAACTATCATAGAAAATCATTATCTTCTGTATAATAACTATGATTGAATTCAGGAGGGTACTGCGTTGAGGTTTTCTTTGTGAGCATATATATACCATGCCAAAGAACGTTGCTTGTGTCATTTATGACTCTTAAGGAATACGTATGGGATTAAAATAGTGACATACGATTTTTATTTGCAGTTCATTTTGCAGTTCACAGTTACTAAATACTGCCACGCAAATGTGTAAGTGATATGGGAAATTGCACGGCTTTATATTATTTTCCTGAATGATTTGTTTTAATGTTTAATAGGCTGACTAAACCGTGTTGCATGTTGGTAAAGAACTGTTAGAGTTTTGGGAAATTTTCTGACATTTTTACAATACTAATAGTATCCCGTAAAAATTTCACGGATATTTTGAAAATTGTAAGCTGTAATTGTATATTTTTCTGAATCATTAGAAACTGGACATAATGTGATAGTCCAAATAAGTAGAATTAAAGGCACAATTTTATGTTCATACATTTAAATTGTGAGCTGTCGGTTATTGTTCACTTTATATTAAGAAGTAAACTGCATTAACTATGGAGCAAAAACAGAGGTTTTATCTATAACATCATTCTGCTTCACTTTGTTAGTATAGTTTTAACACATCCAAATACGTTTATTTAAACAATACCTAATCATTCTTTGTTTTGTTAGCTTTACATTCAAAGAACATGCATGTGTAGATGACTGCAAATCTTCCTCACTCTTCCTAGTATTCTGAATCAATATATATATATATGCATACATAATACATACATACATACATACATACATACATACGCTGATCAATTGAGAAAATTACAGCTACACTGCCTAGATTACATGTACAGGTATATATCTATAATTATTGGTGACTTGGGATATGTTAGAATTTCTTCATAAATGGAGTTTCACCAAAGGAAAGCGAAAACCTATTCAAGGACTACAGATCTGAGTCATTACTGGAACTCTACAAAATTGTTAAACTTTCAGAAGATTATATTTTAAGTATATATGATCATGTCTACACATGCAAGACATCAAGAGCTGATGCAGTACGACCGTTTGAAGCGGCTCCATTTAATTGAACAATGCAATCATTACATCAATGCAAGGCTATCCTCAGCCCCATAAATAAATAGAATTTTTTAATCAGTTGGGCACATTAATATAATTTTACTTAAATACTCTAATAGAGCAAGAAGAGGGAAAAAGTCAATGTTGCTATATATATATATATATATATATATATATA
>NC_068987.1:53316598-53341025 GCF_001194135.2 Octopus bimaculoides | reverse complement strand
ATATACATGGTCATAACAGAAGTAAATAGTCATCCTTATAATCATTAACATTTATTTAAATCTGAAATTATGCATTCGAATCATTTATTCATTATTATAATGTGAAAATCTAATTTTTAGCGGACATGATCATCGGATATTTCAATTCAAGGACCCTATTAGGCTTGCTAGTGTTCAGATGACG
Source organism: Octopus bimaculoides (assembly GCF_001194135.2). Taxonomy (NCBI): domain Eukaryota; kingdom Metazoa; phylum Mollusca; class Cephalopoda; order Octopoda; family Octopodidae; genus Octopus; species Octopus bimaculoides. The sequence continues at coordinate 53,340,841 of NC_068987.1, read as the reverse complement.
AATATTCTCTTCAGAAATTTCTTGCCAAGTTTCATGCAGTAATCTCACCAGATCTGGCCTAGAGGATGGTTTCTTTTTCTTTTTACGAAGTGCCCTGTCTGTTATGACTGGCTTGGACATGAAATATTTTTAATGACGTTCTCTTCCAACCAAACTAGGGTCTTTTTAGTCGAGTGACAAGGAGCACCATCTTCCATAATTAAAGAGTTTTCTTTAATCATTTCACTACTAGAAAAGATTGGAAGGAGACTTTTTCTGCACATATTTATCTGATTTTATGTTTCCTTGACACTCCACCAGTTCTAATCGACCGTTGCTCCAAATTGCTCCGCAGCCCACCACAGAAGAGCAGCACTGTTTCATTGTTGGTTGTAATCTTTTCCCCGTCAAATTCTTGGTCACAGAGTCTCCAAACCCACAAGCAACCACTGTCAGAAAACAACGCATCTGGACTCACCAGCGATTATGGCAGTGTCCCTAACTGCTAATGGCCTCTCCTCCATCTTACTGGCCTAATCTTCTCTCCACTTGATATTGGCTGGTTGAAGAGGTGGCTGCCTTCTTGCTGCTCTGCCATAGTAGTAAATTTTGTAGAAATTCTTGACAGCTGTTCTGAGACTGACATCAACGTGTTCTGTACGTCAGAAGCCTTGCAACGGGATTATCCTTTACACTTCTCGTAAGAAAACGAAGGGTCCTGTCAGAGAAACGTACGTGGTCGACCTGCGTGAGGTGATGCGAACTCCTTCCCTTCTCTGGTGAATTGCACAATAACTCTGATCTCAAGATCTGTGATTTTACGCTGGATAAAATCAGGTTGTGTGATTTTATACTGGATAAAATCAGGTTGACCACAATACGGCCTCTTTGAAATTCGGACAGTACCAATGTATCTATTGTATGTGGCATGATATAGAACCTGAAACTTTAAAATGTCAATTAATTAAAAAAAAACACTTTTCAAGTTGAAATAAACAAAAGGTGTTTTAGGTGGTGTCTATTTACTTATGTTATGTCTGTGTGTTTGTGTGTGTGTGTGTGTGTGTGTGTGTGTGTGTGTGTGTGTGTGTGTGTGTGTGTGTGTGTGTGTGTGTGTGTGTGTGTGTGTGTGTATGTGTGCATATAAACATAGATTTACACCTAAGAGCTCACACATATATGTATATACTTAAGAGTGCATATATTCTTCTGTAGGAAATATGTTTCCTCTTGTTAGTACTGATTCTTTCTCAACCTGGTTTTACACTTGGTGTATTTAATGCACCATGAAACGAGATGTTAACTGCTTTATTCCCATGTACACATTATTAATAGGCCAAGATATAATCTGCTTAATTATTTCTGCTATTTTTGTTTGTTTTGTTTTTGTACTCTTCCAACTGAATATCGAGATTGAAAACATTTTTATTTACTTTCCTGCAGTATATGGACTGTGGCTAAAATTAGCTTTAGTTCTATTAAATTGTGCCATATAACAGCGTAAAAACATAGAGAAATTGTAGAATAATAGTAATCCTATACTACTAAAATATCGAATAGAATGATACATACATCCGGTTGTTAATAATTATCATATACCTATTATAACCAGCTAGACGAAGCTATTAAATGTTAAGCACCCGCTCTGAGACACACAGTCGAGTTACTTATTATAAAGACGAAAGGAATTGGAATTAGACAGAGGAGGATTTTCTGTCTTGTCTGACAGTTTATATTGTTTATACTGGCTTTTAATGCAGCCAGGTTATCTGCAAATGTTTCCCCCTTCAACCATATTTTCGCTAAATGTCTTCATATTATATTGATAGTTATCGCCAAGCCAACATGGCAGTCCAAAAAATTAGGATGAATGCTGCCGTTGATTAGCCCCAGAGGCCATCGCCTCTAGCTAGCTATGTGACACACGAACCTGTGTCCATTATAACTTTCGAACAGGGGAGGTCAGCCGCTTCCCCTTGCTGGTCTGACATTTACAGCAGCCGAACCCAGCACAGGCGGTTAGTAGAAACGCCTGCTGGGTTCGGCTGCTCCTCAGGTTTGAATTCATATCAACATACCGTACCATCCCATTGAATTGTCCAGTAAATAATTCTTGGGGTATATCTCCGAGAATAATTCCATAGTGATATTTTAAATCTTTGCACAAGTTTATGAAAAATTTTCTATCAGCAACGGTTACATAACCTCTCATGCCTCGCAAAATAAGTAATCAATCAGCATGGCAATGTCTGGATTATTTTCAAGTAAACCTAAGACACAAAATACTATAATTTTGCAGATTTCGTAATCATATATTCACGCGTCTAAATGATAACATTTGTGGCAATTATGTTTACTACCTGACCCTAAAAATTATCCTGACATAGCAACAATATTTGATCATGAATAATGATATGAATGACAGAATCACTAAGCTTCACATCTGCAGGAATTTCATGATTTTCAAAACAAACTTAAGTAATAAATGGGTAGAATTCTCCTATACCGCAATGCGCACTATTAGTGATACCGGACCAAATGATAAATGATAAACTTCTATTCTATAACGGAAGAGAAGTGACTTGTGTAATGTTAAAAATGATGGAATCTAAAATGTTGCAACTAACACTAAATATCTTATATTTCAGTCGATTAATAAATCTTCATTTTGTGATCAAAGGAAATTATCATTGTCATTTTAGAATTGATATATTGTTACGAAACACTAACGATCTTAGACTCTAAAATATCTGCTTGCTATTTCTGTTTCGTGTATTTTATTAACACGGTAAATGCTAGAGTCGGCTTTCTCACCGTTGTTAGTGAACGTATTGGAAATTTGCCTCTAATGTGTGCGGATATCTGTTTTGTACATATTTTATTCTGAAAACATATACGCGATTTTCTAAATTGCTGTATTCTACATCTTATAAGTTGGTACATCATTATATAATTTATTTAAATTATTTTCAGAATATCAGACAAACAGCCAATTATTCTTTAGAGTTTTTTTACTAAGTGAGGTCGAATTTGTTTTCTTTGGTGATAAACGTATTCCATTTAATAAAGAACGTTTGCTTCAATCTTATTCTACTGATATCTCAGGGTTTTTATACAGGATCATTTATAATCCTCCTTATAGTCTATATATAGATTTTAAAATATCCCCAAGAATTATAAATAAGAACAGCGTCTTCTTTGGATAATATCTATCGTAAGTTCTTTAATCTAATTAGCGAGAAGGTGTTTTACTTTTACCGCACAAAAAAGTGGTGATTCCAAGGCCAGTATAGACACATACAATATTTCTACTTCGAACGTACGAATAATTTTCACCTCTCCAAAACTGCACGTGTCGTTTCCATCTGCACAGTTATGAAGGTACGTTCTCCCTTATCAATCAAACTGAAGCTGTATTATGTCTACTGCAGTGTTTCTCAAACTATTCTTCCTGAGACCCACTACAAATTTCCAGTAAATTATATGCCACGCTATTAGTTGGAAACAGTAATATTTTATTACATTTATTTAATACAAAAATATCTACCGGTAATTATTTGATTGAGAGAAAGTACATTTCTGACTAAGAAAAAAGGTGAAGCACTTGAAGGAAAATCTTGTGCCCGGCGAATACGGTAGGCTTCATTTATGCGAGGACAAGGACACAATTGCGTTAACTTCAGCCATAAACAACCACATTTTGCAAGTTCAAGTCCACTTTCCTTGGCTCGAAGCAAATCATCAACAGCACTAATTCCACACTCAACCAAAAAAGATATAGGGAAATGAATCAAACCTGTTAGGTTATTTCTTTATGACTTTATCACGTAGCCACAGCTTGGTAGCTTTCATTTTGAAGAAATTATTCACTGATTCATCATGTTGCGATTCTGATAACTCTTCTTGGAACCGCATTGTAATTTCAAAGATATCTACTAGCAATTGTCGAATTAACCAAGACGGAAAATTAATTTTCTTTAAACCACCAAATGCCACTGAAGTCTTTTATCAACATTTTCAAATGTTCATCATCTGTTGCAGAATTAGATATCTCATATTAATGCAACCAGTTAAATTGCTTGAAATTTCTTGTAAAGATTTTCCTTAGTCACATTTAAAAAAATGTAGTGAATCCGAAAATCTTTGCATCAACAAGAGTTATATTTGCTGCTTGGTGGTCCTCATTCAAGTTGCTTAATTTATCGAAAATATCTGTAAAATAATGGACGTATTTTATTTATTTCTGGTTTGTCATTCGAAACCTCATTGAGCTTATCAAATAACTCAGTTAACCTTTTCAAGCATTTTCGTCTTGACAACCATCGTATTTTTGTATGCTCTGCATTTTGATCCACACATAACTGTTTAAAAAGACGTTTAGATTTAACGTTTCGTTCGATGGTGTTAAAATACTTGATCAGAAGTTGCAGAGTCTTGTTAAGAATAGGGGAAAGTTTCTTGGAAAGCTAGTTTTCTCGGTGGTTGACGCAATGCATAGACATATTTGGATTTTCATCCCTCATCAGTTTAAAGCATCCTGTTTTCTTGTCCATCTTAGTCCTATCTGATTAATATGATAGAATGTTTTACTTTGGTATTTTTGTGCATCCAAATAATATCTTAGCTTCTTGTAGATATCAACTGCAGAATCAGTCGTTTATAGTGGTTCACAAAACAACATCTCTTGTAGTGATTTTTTAAAGATTTGCAAACTTTTCACTTAGTGACTGAAAATATTCCAAATTTGAATTTGCATTATGGGGATGCTTTACTCTCAAATATGCTTCTTACCGGCCCTTCTTAGTTTATTGATGAGTCAATGTATTATAACACTCTAGGAAAAATAGTGTTTGTTCATCATGCACAGCAGGAATAAATCCAGACTTCAAAATATCAGTTGAATACTGACGAACTTTCACTTTACTTGGTTTGTTTATCTTAAAAAGGTTGATACAAACCTCTAAAAACGAAAAGAGTGTAATGCAATTGTTTATGCAAGCAAAGAATATAAAAGACCCTGGAGTAACAGAGGTATATGTGGCCATGCTGATGTGGCCCCTAATTGAGGATACAGCCGTATGGTTAATTACAAATGTTCATCACAAGGAAAGCATAACGAAGCAAGAGAACTGAGCCTAAAACAGGCATTAGCTCTACAGTTATGGCCACTCTGTGGTCAGATTTCTTGAAGATTATTTGGAAAATCCAAATTCTACTTTGTATAAGTTCATTTCAAGATAATACTGCGCTTAATGAACTTTCTCTTTTTCTTAAATCACATAACTTTTTTAACCTTTAACGAAAAGTGTCTTTCATATGATAAATTATCAACGTTCAATAGACAATATCGTGACTTATTAAAACCATACGAAGGTCAAATGTGTTAGCCTAACTGAAGGACGATAAAGCAATTGTTTTATTACAGTAAATGAATAATTTAAATTGTTTTCTGTTTATTCACAATTGAAACCATGGTTTAGTTATTCGTAGATGTTTTATAATTTTAGCACCAAGTCGCGGTGAACTCAAAATTAACTCATTTTTCCAACCACAAACAATATTTTGCAGCTACTCGCCATGCCCTTTCTATAAAGTACGTGAACGTGAAAAGATCAATAAATTATCGACTTGTTATAATTATATACCTTCCATAAACAAATATCCACACTAGGGTATTTGAATAGCGCTATACTTTAGGAAGTGGAGGCGTGTGGCCAAGTGGTTAGGGTGTCAGCACCATGATCGCAAGATTGTGGTTTCGATTCCTGGACCGGGCAATTCGTTGTGTTCTTGAGCAAAACACTTCATTTCACGTTGCTCCAGTCCACTCAGCTGGCAAAGATGAGTAACGCTGCGATGGACTAGCGTCCCGTCCAGCTGTGGAGCACATACGCCATTGGAACCGGGAAACCGGGCCCATGAGCCTGGCTACGCTTTAAAAGGGCGCATTTATTTATTTTTTTATACTTTAGGAAACAGTCCTCATACAGTATGCTTGGTTGGCGAGATTGATTTGGCTAGACTGGGTGTAGGTGTAAGTATATTTGGTGAGAAAAAGATTTTCCCAATTACATGTTCCACTAACAAAAACGAGAAAAAAAGTGTTCCCCACGCTACAACACTCTTTTTCCAGAGCCCTTGTAGTGAATCCGTAGTCTAGAGGTAAGTAAATATTAATCTGAAATATGATCGCCAAACCTATATTGATTCATAAATTGGAAATAATCATGGATCCATTAAAGTTGAAATCTATCTGGTGTTTAATTGATATCAACACTTATAAACTCAAATGGTCTATTATATTATATGAATCAATCTATATTGATACTTCCTAAAGACGTTGTTTCGGATCCCTCGGAGAACAATGTTTTATTTTGTAACTTTGAACAGATATCGCGATTAACGAATGCTTCCATCAATATTCATTGAAAATATGTCAGTCGATACATCGATATATACTTACGCTTGCATCAATATTTATTGGGAAATTTTCCAAATTCCCCCTGTCAAAATAGTACAGTTCCTGCGAAATTGTGGTGCCATACTCTTAAAGTTGATAATTTATAGAAAACCATTCAGTTACTTAGCAACACTACAAGGAAAACATTAAAAGAATCCTGAAAATCACTGCGAGTACACAAAGAAAATTTACGTAACTACTCATTGTATATTTTATCCATATGATTTTTAAAATAGGAAATTATCAATTCTGTTTGTATATCATTAGATAAATACATATTATGGACAGTGTATGATAACTGGATCGAGAAATGAGTAATTTCTCCATCCAGTTGTAGAATTTACTTCGAATTGAATGTCGGGTATTAGTCATATATGAATGTACTTTGATATAGTTTTGTTTATTTTTCTCATTCTACGTCTTGTTTTCCATAGTTTGCATAACAGAGAACATCCACAGTTTGTAATATGCAAAATCTAACAAACTTTTTTGGAAAAACAAACTCACCAACTGATGTATTGCGTATTAATTCGTCCATCACTAACAGTAGCTAACATGTATGATAGCATCCTGTGAAACTTTCTGCTACGAAAGTACCGGCGATATCCGGAAAGAAGTGTATTAAAGCTAAATTTTTAAAGACCAAAACCTTCACCAATTTATGTGAGAGGAAACATATTCGGTTTCATGTTATGTGTCATGTTATATGATGGAAGACCTCTTTGAATCTTATCTATTAAATACGATTAATAGCGTAAATGTTTGCAAACATGTCATTGAGCAATGTTTATGTCATATACTGTAGAGGTTTATCAAAAAGTAAAGTCGCCAAACTAAACATATTTTTCTCAGAAAAATTGTGGACGTATCTAATACTCATGTATATTACGGTTTTGCAGTTTTGTATATAGAATTTTGCAACAATAACATCTGTATTAACATGAAACACAACAATTACTACGTGATAAATTTCGATGTAGAAGCACCGGCCGATGTTCAATATGTACATATGTGAGAAAATGCTTTGGGCAATACTATAAATTTCCAATTGATAAAACATAAACAGAGGTTCAGATGGCAATAGTATGTAATCTAAGCAGTGTAATTGGATGCCTTGCACGAAACAAGTTGGATTTGGATATCATAGAATCAACATTGCAGTATAAAGAATTGGATGCTTTTTAGCTTTATTTTGTTGTTATATAACATCGTATTCTATAGTATAAAGCTTCATACATTTTAAATGATGTTTAAATATTTTCATGACATATACTATATAAGTTCTGCAGTATAAATGGCGTTGAGATGAGGTACAACTGCACAAAAAGTGTCTATGCAATTTTAGAAATCATACACAATTGATAAGTTTATGAAAGCATAAAATCTTCCCATAGCAGATTCCCGTAGACTTAGAGCTTCAGATAGGACCATTCTATGCTCTGGTAATACTGTAAGTTTTAATAAGAGTAAGGAAAAACATATCCGTGGAGGTTCTTAACAACAACATTACACTAGCATACAGGTGGGCTGCCCCTCAGGGTTATGATAGTATCAACCATGAGGCCAGAGATATAGGGTAGAGATACTTGAAAAGAAAGAGGCCTTCATAACGGCCAAGGATTATAATCCCAAATTCGCTTCTAACCCCAAGTGCAAGCCGATAAACCTTGCGAAATCTGAAGTCTGACATGTGAGCAAACGGCTTATCAGGATGATCAGCAACCGCGTCAGAAACGCCCTGATATCTCCCAATGGCGTAACACTAACGAGGTCATTACATGATTTAAAACCAGTAGCGGAAGGGGTAGAACTAGATTTACCGAATTTGATATAGTGGATGTTTCCTCATCTATATCAAGAGAGCTCCTTTTTAAGGCAATTGCATTCACTAGGGTCAAAAATGAAGTAAGTCACGAGGACACGGGCCTTATCATGCATGTCAGAAGAAACATATTCTTCAGCAAGGGGTAAGTCTGAGACAAACGAAAGAACCAGAAGGCTCCTTCGAAGTGGCAATGGGAACCTTCGACAGTGCTTACGTGTATGTCCTCATCAGTTTCTTCATCCTAGATGTTGTCGAAAATATATTTCCCTTCAACTAGGTTTGTCTTCTACAGGGATGATGCGCTGGCAATATCAAGAGGGGGAGCAAACGGCCGCACGCTAGGTAGCCTTAGAAATGACCTTACCAACAACATGAACTCCCTTGAAGGTCAAAATAAAAACCAACCTGAAAACGCAGGATTTCCTTCATGTGACCCTGGACTTGGTGTCTGGTTACAATAGACCCTTTAGGAAATCAAACGAGAAACTATCATACCTTAAAACAGGTTCCTGTCATCCAGCCATAGTTTTGAAGAACCTGGTAAAGGGCGCCAGCAGATGAATCTCAGGCCTATCTTCAAGAAAAAAGATTTTCGATGCTACCTTCCCGCACTACAATGAGGTGCCGGCTGCCAGCGGTTACAAGGATATGATTTGTTATATGCCAGAAGTTAACCCCTCCAACAAAATGCAACAACAGAAAATATTCTGGTTTACACCGCCCTTCTCTTTAAATGTTAAAATCCTAGTAAGTAAGATTTTTCTCAGCTTAGTTAATAAGCACTTCCCCCGTACAAATAGATTCAACAAAATATTCAGTAGGCATAACGTGAGAATTGCCTTTAGCTGAGCACCAAATGTAAAAACATGTTAGTTAGTCGTGCCACATACATGACAGAGGCAGGATGCTTATGTAGGGGTAACACATGTCCACTGAACGGCCACTGTAACAAGGAGATCGTTGTATATGAGGCAGACGCAACGGCCACTGAAATAACTGGGCAACCAAATGTACATAGGAGCAACGGAAGGCTCCGCCTTAACAACCACAAGTCCTCCTTTAACATCCCGGAGAGACGGAACGCCACAACCCTGGGCAAGCACATTGGTCTTTAAAAGAAAGCGTCACTGAGTACAACATAAAGTGGAAGAACCTGGAGTAATGTAAACCATACTTCAATAGCAACACGAAGTACACGTTATGCCTGGCTGATAAAATGCCGCTCTCATCTCGAGATCGAGTTCCGAGCACCTCTTTTGGTCCACCGAAGACCGAATTGCGTCTGTGTTGCGATTTTTTTTCTTCTAAGTTTCTAAGTTTTCATCTGTTCTGTTTCTTTCTATTTCTAAAACCTTATTAAACCTAGTAGATGCTACTCTACCCCGTCAGTGCCCGCTTAACTAATACCCTAATCTGATCTCTCTAACGCCGCGAGTGACGGGTTCATCTTCCAGTAGCCGGTTGACTGTCTAGAAGGCCGTTCATGCTCGACCGTGCAGATCACACATATGTGATCTGTGTAGCTGACGATTTTAAAAGTCGAAAATTCATATTCTCATCTACTGGTCTACAGTTTACTCTATCTAAATACGATCTTGATGACTAGATTCACTTCGTCCATTCCCAAATTGACACATTCGGGTAATCTAATCAGAACAGGATACATACTTATAAACATCTGCAGAGGTTTCCAAAGGTTTTGTACCACCCCTTTTCTAACATCTGTAAACTGTATTCAACAGCATTATGGTCCTAAAGTTTTCAATTTTATCCCTCTTATTTGGTTTCTTTCTTAACGATATCACCGCTCCTCGACTCATAGTATTAGGAATTCTACCGTTCTATTGCTACTTGCGGTATACATTTGCCAAGAGGCTGCTAACTAAATTCGTCATGCTAAAGTATGTAAATACGACCTTGATGACCAGATGCTGTTTATCCATCCCCAAACTGGTACATTCGGGAAATCCAGTCGGAACACATCAGAAATCCAGTCGAGGCGTTCTCAGAAAACCTCGAGAAAACTGAAAATAAAAACACCGGTTCTTTTGCTCCTGTTGGAGAATAAAAGCCACCAGTCTGAAAGCACCCCTATCTTTACTGTTCATATCCAGGCCCATCAACTTATCTTCTGGGTCCAGGAAGGTGGCCCTTATCTTGTGATCAAGACCTTTCCTAAAAAACACAACATTTCCACACCCTCCCCCATTTCTGGATTGACATGGAGATAAGTAAATCTCGTATCAACCGAAAATGGGCATGAATACTTGTCGACTGGAGAGTATGGTCTCACTTACAGCCGTGACATCTACAGTGAATTGAAGTCACCGTGATGTGGCCTTGTTTCCAGCATGACACCAGGCCACGTGCATTTATACTACTTATTCTGAGTGAGGCCATTTTAAGCTGTGAGAAAGAAGGATTAGAGGAAAGAGCTATTTTCAGTGAGTGTGTAATGAAAGTGATAGATGTCCCGTCCCTCTGGTTAGAGGGAAGTGTTTCCACGAGCCGTTCTTTATGATAAACTTTCTTAATGTTTTTTCTAAAATTCTCTTCCTCATCAGGGTATTTAATTTTTATTGTGTATGTTTTTTACGTTATTTGTATTATGCTTATTTAATTTGATGTATTGTTTGTTGCTGTAATGAAATCACTCTGAGTGATGTCTGAGATTGTGTCTGTGTTCAATTAATGCTTTGTTTTGGGGGTTTATGGCAGCAAAATTTGCGACGTTTTTGTTGTTTTCGATATGTGATCATGATAGTATTTGCCGGTGTTTATGCTGTTGGTTGTGTCTATGTTGGTACTAATTGTAATGGTGATGGTGGTGTTGGTAGCGTAGTTGTTGTTGGATGTAGTGCTAGTATGTTGTTCAGAGGTTGTCCGTTTGGGTCTCCCCGGTTTTGTGTTGGTGAGATTTGCTCTTTTTTTTACTATTTTGTTCTTTACCTGTTGCCATTCTTCCTAGTCAACTTCACCACACAACATGTCAACGGGGAAGGGGCGGGAATGTCTTGGTGGTCATTCCTATTTTGTCTTACGGTTATAGATTGGGGATTTTCAGTTGTTGATATTGTTGGTTACGTTTCTTTTATCGTTTTTGTTGCTGCTGCTTCCAACGTCGGTGGTTTTGTGACATTGATGTTGTTGATTTGGTGCCTGCTGAAATCAGTGTTGCAGTTACTGTTCTTGCTGTAGCTGCATTCTGTCGTTGCGGTGGCTCCTGGTGTCTATTGCATTGCTGTTGGAATGATACTGGAGTTGGCAGAATTGGTGGACTTGTTACTTTTATTCTTTTGTTTGTTTTTGGCAAAAAGCCTTTAGCTGATTTGTTTCGCCACATAAGTGACACCTCGGTTTTCTGTCCTCAAAAACCACATATAGACCAGATAATCTAGTTGATTGATTACCTCTGATATCGTCTCTATGGCCCGATGATCAGTTTAAATGAGTAATTCTAAGCATTGACCTGACGTGTTTTGTTTCTGAAGTCTTTGCATTTACAGAATGATAATCTTCTCTTTTCTATTGAAGAGGACCAATGCCACCAAAGAGCGAATATTTAATTCTATGATAATGTATCAAAAGTTTGGCTAAAAAGGAACACATATTTTGAATTTCTGAATTGCTACGTTCTATTCATTTTACATTTTGAACCCAGGAAGACAGACAAATATTGTTCACTCATTCAATTCAATAAACAGAATCAATTTGTATTTATTGCAAATCCCATCACACATTTCTTATTGATTAATAATAATAACAATAATAATAACAACCACAAAAACAATAACAACAATAACAACAATAATAATCATGATGCTGATGGTGGTGGTAGTTGATATCTACAAAGTAGTAGTAATTACTAAGTCATACCCCACATTAATACTGATGACTGGCAGTTAAGCAACCAACAGTAATAGTCATGTTAATATTTGCCAGCCTACAACTTCAAACTAAAATTACATTACTTTATACGTAGCAATACTACTGGTCCTAGTAGCAGCAATAATAATAATGGTGATAATGGTGAAACCAAACGTGGTAACATCCACAACATCCAAATCTAATATAAATAATGATTATGTGACCGTTAATAATACAGGTACCTGCATTACTAATAACATGCCCGCTGACTTTCACGTAACCCTGGATAATGTGAATAATTCAATCGAATCTAACGATAATTCACACTCAGTGAGATCCACTGATACTAATGTACATAAATCACCTAAATTATGTAACTGTAAAAACAAGCATCTATGCCCTTTCAACAAATTAAGCTTCTCTAAAAATATTCTTAATAGATGTAATGCTATAACTAATCTAACAAAATTCACACACACCGGTTAAAATTGTAACGAATTTAAACAAAGGTTCAAATCATTCTAATACTTTTAATAAGTAATAAAGATGAGGTTACATCATTTGCGGAAGAAAATGTTTCGGAATTAAGACAAAAATTGGTTTCCAAACTACCTTGATCATAATAAAAGATGCATTACTCTACACAAATGATAGGTATGGTAGTAGGCGTGGCAGCGCTGAATTATTTGAAATACTTATATGTTTAAATAATACCCTTAACAAATCTAGTTAACATAGGATGAAATGCCCGCAACACTTTTGGAAAATATTTATTTCCATATTTTACACCAGTTATCTAATATGCGTCGAATAGTTACTACTTTTAATTAACTTCTTAGATACCTTCTTAAACATACCTAGTAAAGTATTTCAGGATACTCGTCTCGTTTACATATTATCAAAACAATATCTCACAGTCTGTCATTGGCCTCATGGTTACGTATTCTCATTATATTTGTTTGCAACTCATATATTCGATAGTAAATGAAATCTTTAATAGTCGAGTGTATGACTTGCTAACCAATATGCAATCATCTGCGCTTACTTTATATATATTCATTGTTTTATGTCTCCATACATTTTATGTATGTGTCTATATGCCCGTATGTATATATATATATGCATATATATATATATATATATATATATATATATATATATATATATATATATATATATATATATATACAGGGCAGTATAAAAACGTTCCCGGACTAATTCTGTAGCGCGCCAACAGATAGCACACGATTAAATGCGCACCGACAGCTAACAGTGACCTTCATGAACTAGTGTGCCGAGGGACATCTCTGGGTTTACTTCGCAAGTTGTGAAATTTGTGTTTTTGTGATCACGTGTATGTTGTACTCTGGCATTTTTGTCTCATGGATAGGAGTGTTAGAACAAGAAGCCAACGTAGAAGCTAACGGCGATGCGGCAATAGATCGTAGTCAACGTTTCGTGTGACATAGGCGCACGACAGCGCAGCAGGTTAATCAAGATGAATCCTTTGCAAACACACCAAACAGAGAGTAGAACATCCTTGCATGGAGTTCCCTTTTCAGTTCTGGTTGGGCTTTTCCCGTTTCCCAAGCCAATATCTACGATGTTTAAGATTTTGATAAAAGACCCATTTTTCATCACCGGTCACCAGTCCGTCCAAAGAGGGCGAGATTAGTTCACAAGAAGGAAGAGAATATCAGATATCTGCTCGAGATGTGTGGTTGGCTTCAGAAACATCATGAGGCACCAATTTTCCGGCCTTTGCGACCTTTCCAAGCTGTTGAAGGTGGCGGTGAACGGTTATATGGCTTGAATTAAGCTTGCTTGCCAATTCTTCACCTAAAACTGCATGATCTTTTTCAAGTTCTGCCAAAAGGAGTTTGTCATCAAACTCGATTTGACGTCCTGTTTAGGTCTCATCTTCAAGGCTGAAAATCTTAGTTTTACAAACCATCTTCTGAATGCTCTTTCATTCATGCACACTTCTTCACAAGCTCTGTGAACATTTCGAGCTGCCTCAGCAACAGAGTTTCTTTTTTTGAAATTATAGAGTATTAGTGCCTCAAATGCTTCTTAAGCACTTCCATGATTCAAGTGGTATAACTAGCGAAATTTCAATGAGATTATCCTAAAAAATGAACTTTAATTAGTTTAAATATTTTCAAATACACATAAACATTACTTGATGCCATTAGACATTGAAAATATAGAAATCCGAACATTAATTATGGTACGACCTAATATGTATCTATATTATCATACTAACACTTGATATCTTCATTGTTTTTTTTTACCTCACTGTCAACTCTATGATATCATATCTCGCTATTTTTAGTGTACTACATGCTGATGTGCCTAGCTTCATCGGAATCCTCATAACTAATAAATATACCCACTTGAAGTTGTAGCACACACACACGCACACACACACACACACATACACACACACACACACACACACACACACACACACACACACACACACACACACACACACACACACACACACACACACACACACACACACATATGCACACACGCACACATGTTACATCTTCAATTGAGTACTGACTTTTCTAAATAAAATCCTCATGTAAAGACAGCTATCCCGTTACGGCAACGATATTTTTCCAATTTTTGCCTAGCGTCTTGCACTATTGTACTTCAAATCTTTGTCTTTTTATCTTGTAAATCGCTTGCTATAGCAACGTCAAATATAGAACCTAATCTTTCTTCTGCTCCAAAGAATAAGAATACTCATAGCTTATAACAGATTTAAAGATCCCCAGATGATCTGCTGATTGATGCTCGAATCAATCTAGTGTAGTTACTCCGCAACCTATATTGTAGAGTTTACATTAAATAGTTCTTTGAGGAATCTGAATCGGAAATTTCCATTGAAATGTAAGTTACCAGTTCACGACAGGAAGGGAACATGATGGACCATAAACTTCAAAAAGTAATTTACCTTAAAAATAGAACGCATTCTATCAACAAAAATGAAGAAACCCTAACAAGAGTGAAACCTACCTTTGTCTCTTCACTTCATATATTGACGGAATACTAGTATGAAAAACAAGATTAAACTTTCACAAGAAACAAAGCTTACCATAAGAAAAGAATGCAGCATAGAGAAATACAGTTGCGGAGAAGAAATAATACGTAACCAGAAGTCAAGAAATGTTTGCATGTGTTGGATTCTGTGATTGATGATAGAACTGCTGATTCTAATTACAGCATTAAATCAAATCTTGATATAGAAACTGCGAGAAAAAGAATGTCCTAAAATGGTGAATTGGAATGGACAAACGAGAAAACCAAGAGGGGCAATAATAGCAACAGTCAGCTTTTGAAATTAACAACAACAAACCTACTCAGGCAATGTTAAAGTATATGGGATGCTGCAGTTTCGTCTCTTAGCAACGATAATTGACCTTCTACGACTAGATGTAATAATAGTTAAATACTAACAGCAAAATCTATAACTTTTAATGATGTCTTGACCTGTTTATTTTCGTAAGAGTGTACTTGATTCATTGGTCATCTGTGCTAAGTCATATGCGTATTTCAGGATGATACAAAATGGTAAGTTATCACAGTTACTTTGCGAGAACAACCTCCAATATTTCAAGGAACAGTGTTCTTACAGGCCGTAAACACTTGAAACATTGTCTTCGTGTAAGGAATATTGATAGTATTTAGAATCTGCAATGAAATAATATACTGCTTAAGAATGTTTATTTGTGTCTGATAATGAAATGCGTGAGTATTAATTTCTGATTCTGATTTCAAACAATCTACGTATAGGAAAATTCTTGTGCTGCAGTGGAGTTGTTGTGAAACTCTTAAGTCGATTCCATACAATTTTTTCTGAGGACTGCTTCTAATTTATTTCTGATATTTTGTAGTAGCTTCCACTTAGAATAACATCTTGACATATAAATGTATACACGGTCAAATTTTAAATAAGATTCCATATTAAAATACCTATCTCCACTAAATCAAGTTACATCTCATCAAATTCTAATTTGAACATGTCTCCAAATTAAACGAGCTGAGCGCCAGTCCATTGCAGAGTTACTTATTGTTGCCAAGGGAGTAGAGGGGAATAACGTGGAATGATGTGCTTTGCTAAAGAACAAAAACCGCATCGATCAGGCCAGGAATCGACAGCATAATCTAATGATAATGCGTGCAATTCCTTAGTCACTAGGATACGGACACCCGCATTATATATGTGTGTGTATGTGTGTGTGTGTGTGTGTGTGTGTGTGTGTGTGTGTGTGTGTGTGTGAGAGAGAGAGAGAGAGAGAGAGAGAGAGAGAGAGAGAGAGAGAGAGAGGGAAGAAGAGAGAGATTGTATGTATGTATATAAGTATGTATGTACACGAAATGTCAACTTTACGAAATGAGAATCACATACAACCATCAAAATAGAGCCAATATTGGAAATATGAGTTCTGTTCTGTTAAAGTTGTTCCTTATACGATAGCTGATACATATTGGAAAACGAATTTAATCTATATTTATGAAATGTAGATCAAGTTCAACTATTCGTTTTTGAAATGTAGGTCAGCGGAAAATTTCCATACTTTGTACTTAAGGAATACACAATAATAACGCATTGGATTAATGAAAGCGATAAAAGAAATTATTTATAACTCTGAGAGAAGACCGTTTTGTAAATGTAGATTTACGTACTTTAGTAACTATTCAGATTCTCCAATTTCTCAAAGTTCGGTGATTATGCAAATTTTATATGTAGTGGAGATGAATATTATTGTGCCAATTAAATAGGTAGCTGGAATGAATATTGAAATCTGATATGAAAAATTGATGAATATTAATCACTTGGAATGTGAGGTATAATTACACTGAGACCCCTCCATAAGCATAGAATGAACCATTCTTTCCAGTACAATATTTTTTGTTTTATTGCTATGTCTTTCAGGCTCCTACGGTTCATTTAATGAATATGTGACATGAATACCTTCAACCAGTTATATATTGTTACAGTAGTTATGACGCATCTGTGAATCTGAAATTTTAGTCATCTTTAATTGTTCACGTGGTTGGCGATTTCATTGGACATCTGATTCACCGTGGTGTGGATGACTTCCTCTTTTTTTGACTTCACTCCGACAGTGGTTAAAATTTAAATTTATGTTCGTAGTCATTCATATGATTTATGACGAAATTTGATACAGGATTTGCATCCAGGTGGTGTCAGTCCTATTTGAAGTTTGTCATTAAATACATAGTTATATCGAGTTGAGAGTAAAATCAAGAGTTATTCTTAAGAAACAGAATGGTATGATGAATTATGCGAATCGTTTCTGGAAGGGAGACGTCATAAACCTTTTCTAGGCATCCGAGATGAAGACGCCTAGTGACCGTTGGTCATTAAACAGATCAGTAAATATTAACAAATAATTTATTTTTAAGGGTGAAATCTATAGTCCGAACGTCTATAATAATATCAACGTATCATTATATCCGGTAGCCATGCTCTATCTGTTATTCGTCCCCTGTTGAGATATACAAACTAATGAGGAAGTGCACACTAATTTTAGATGTTTAAAGAAAATTATCAATGTTTTAGCATGAAAATAAAAACTTAAAATCATTTAGATTATTATTTACATGTGTTCACAGTTCTGCACTCCCCATTAGTTCTGATGTTGAACTTTGAATGTATGCACTCGTAATTAAAGGCAGACCTTAAATCAGCTTTATTTACTTTGTGATGCTGATGACAATGAAAATGCGAAATAACAAAAGATTACTAATCGGTTAGTATCATAATACTATTTTCTGTTTTCTATTCTTAAACGTTGAATAGATAATCCTACGGTTATTATAAAGTAAAATATATATTAGAAATGCAAGAGTACAAACTTTCAATTATGTATATTTTGTTTATCACAAACGGTTAACAGCCAAAATTACTCCTAGCTGAATACTGAGCTAAAATGAAAAAGAATTGAAGAAACGAAACAGGTATTACCCGTCCTTTATTTCTGACTTCGAAATGCATAGAAATATTGTAAAGAAATTGTCACAGAGGTACGCATATCTATAATGTGTGCGTCAAATGTTGATGCTGATATCGCATTTCCCGGAAGGGCGTCGCCTGTTTCATAAATTCTCGTTACTCTGCGATTTTGCAAGTCATTAAGCATGCACCTACGGTTTAATGAGCGCCCATAACTGTATTAGTGCATCACCTTACATGCCTAATCATCTGTGCAAAATTGAAGGGGTGTTAATGACTTTGTTAAAGAAATATAAGGAAAATATTTGATTCATAAAGTTGAGAAATGTTCATAACTACATAGGTGCACTACTCTAATGGACTCGTTAAATGTTAACGCTGATATCAAATTGAATCTTCAAAGTTACTTGGAAAGGCGTCGCCTGGTTGATGATACAGATCCACATTCACCGGTTAATTCCACAGTATGCTTGATATTTTGAGATGTTGTTTGTTTGAATATTAAAGGAATACGAGAATTAATATGCTTAGAAACAATATAGCACGCAGGAATATATCAACCATAATTAATATCTGCAGTTTGTGCGTTACAATGTTCTTATACAAGAAACATATTTACAAAGCTTGGGGAAATACGATAATGCAAAGTTAAATCTTGAATGATCTCTAATAAAATTTATAGAAAGACAAATTACCTATAATTTAAGATTCAAAGTCATTCAACACACGCACGCACGCGCGCATACCCACACATATATCATATTAATGATTTCTAATCATTTATGAATATACTCGAATTACCAGTAACGTTATATTCTTCGAGGCTTTCAAACATTCTAAACATGTAATTTGTGAAGTGGTGAGGATGACTTATAATTCAGGCTCACCAGGAATTCTAGTAAAGGCGTTAATTGCATTTGAACGGAAATTACACTTGTGCATCAAGATAGTTTCAGCTTACACTTTAATCGCCATGAATTTTTGATATTTTTGAGGCTTCCGTCTGTCAACAACGAGCATGGATGATGGTCCAACTAGTTGCTCCCACTGGAACAGTAGTTTGTGGCTGAACAGTACGATGTACAATTAGCAGTCTTCTCACACAAGCCACAAATGTGGACTTTATCAGTGCTCTATGAATTGTTCCTTTCTATTTCGTCGGTATACAGGGTTCGATAAGATCCAAACTTGGGCAGTATGGTATGAAAGACAGGTACTTCCTGATGCAGCGGGTACTCCTGCACGTTGTTGTTGGATCAAAATGAACAGTAGGGCTGAAACAATTTGGCGTCAACACCGTTGCAGGTGAGACTGTAGACTACATCGAACTACCTCAGTGGCTTTGACTTCCGATTTTTCCTCAGAGTGTACTCCCAAAGCATTTGCCACAGTTGGGTGTGGCAGCAAGACAACAGAGGTTTGGAATCAAGATTGTCCACCCACTAGACTGAGTGTCCTTCTGATTAACAAACTCCGTCTGCCTGACTGACTTGCTAATTTAGTCATAGCTGGTACACTGGCAGATTCTTCTAGTCCTGGTCTGAGTAGACCCGGAAGCAATAACTGACAGGTGGGTTCCCACTCCTCAAAACATAGAGCTCCTGTAACAGGACCCGACTACGGGAAGCAATTTAAAGTCACACCCAGGCATATTGCTCAATTTGTTATAGTATGAATAACAGAATTTCACTTTTGTTATCTCAACTTTACTCCGACACACCACATAGCATATTAATTTTAATTTAACAAAAATATAAACATATAGCATAGTCATTACTAACTGAATTACCCAACAATGTTTGGTGTGAATTTTCAATGTTCTGCTAAACCATCGAGAGTTTATTGTATTTCTTCCTTGTCTGCAAAATGCTATAGTGAAAATTAAACACATTTAATCTGCGCTTGTTATTTAGAATGTTGGCATCGTTAAATATCTAAATTACTTGTGCTTTTATTTTGGTGCAAATCAGACAAAAACAGTCAGAAGTTTTGTATGCTCATGCATATTACAGCAAATAAAAATATACATCATTATTTAAAGCTAACAAATATTGTTTCTTGTGACTTTTTCTTCATTTGCTATAGGTTTGTCTGAAAGGTCAGTTCTTATGAAAACAGACTCACGCAAAGATATTCTACTTACATCATGTTCATGTAAATTCACTGTAAGTGGATGTTTATTATGAAAGGCACGCGGAGACGTTCCAGAAGGTAGATGTTCTACTAGGTATGATTGAACTAAGTGAATAATGTAGTAGCTTCATGATTAGATTAAATAGAAGTAAGGCTACTAAAACTGACATATGTATGAACTCCATGTGGAATTCCTGGGTTTATTATTAAAAGGTTTGGAAAAGCGGACGCACTGTCACTGATGAAAGGGAACCTGGGATAAATCTGCCCGTCTGTGACATATTCGATGTTGCAGGTTAGAGTTAGTGAATAGTTTTGTGCCAATGGGCTGGTATTCCTTAGAAAGATTCCCAAATGTTTGTTTGTGTGATGGTTGTTTCATCAGTATTTTTAAGCACATTTGCATCTTTGCATAAATAGCAATACATACCTGCAAGGAAACAGAACGCCAAAATTAGAGTTGAACGCTAAAAATAGAAGGGATCATGCTTCGTTCCTTGCCTTCACAACCTACAGGCGATAGAATACAGTGAGATTGTTCACTAACCCCTTTCGTATCCCTCAGTTTCTCTTTCATCTCAATTTCGTCTGCTTGTTCGCATTTCATTTCTGTTTTCTTCTACTTCTGTCACAAACTTTATTATATTACAATTTTACTGTATGTTATTAATTTATATAATGTGCTCTCCTGTCTGTCATATATATATATATATATACATACATACATATGTATATATATATAACAGACAAGAAATTCAATTTCAGACGTAGTATAGCTGTGAAAACAGCTGAGAAAGTTAGGGTATTTACCCTTAGAAAAACGCGCCCAGCGAGTCACGCTGCAAGCAAATCGAACCCACTACCCACCAGATACTGGCTGAATGTCCTACTCATTAAACTAAACTGTCTCTGACGACGAATACCCACAATTTTAATGCCAGATAATAGCTTTTCAAATGTGAGATCATTTTATAAACAAACTTTGGAAGTGCTGAAATCATTGACATTTCAGAGACAAGAAAGTGGATTTCAAACGGAATATAGTTGTGCAAAAACAAGAGAAAGATAGAAAAAGTTGAGCAGCAATCGGCTACAGGGTGTGGAACCCCATACCTTCATATACCGGCTGAGTGCTCTGACCATTAAGTTAAGCGTTTCCTACTTTTCACTGCTGTCTGCAGCAACACAGTTACCAGTTTCATTAATGAGTGATGAAATGGTCACTTCAGCTCCTTCCTTCCACTTTTCCAATGTTAGTCGTTCTAATATGAACAAATGTAACCATGTCAAAAGTCTTGACCCAGTGCTGATTGCTTTCTGCCGAAAGATCGCATGCAGTTTCGGAAAATAAACGCTGCTGACTTATATATTCTGAAAGCCCGAGCACCTTGTGCCATAAATAAATCAGCACCTATAAAAAGGAGTTCTATTTGTGTAAATATTCGAACAGACGATACATTATGTAAATATTCGAACAGACGATACATTAGCTCAGAAATACCGAAATCATGAAAAAATCTTCCTTAAATATATTGCCGCAAGAACGGGAGACATATTTATGAGGGCTGCGTCAATACAAGAATCACTGTATTTTCATTGGTTTCCTAAAATATAAATCATTATCAATTCAAATCTTGATGTTTCAGATATGTAATTCATGTTACTAATTACAAGACACAAAATGAACCATCGACCTGACACCTAAAAAATTATGGATTTGGTTCTGTGAGACCTATAAAATACTATGCCTAGTATGATTGATAGAGTTATTTATTTAGTTGTCTCTGATTGTTATGGCATAGGACTGCAGCTTGGATATTTCCATCAAAAGTAGATATAAAAAATAAATTCTGTTAAGAAAGTCGTTTTCTGAAGTGAGGTTCCGAAATTACTGTAAGGATGAGCATGCAGCAGTTTTAAGATGCGTGTGCTGTTTGTACGAATAAACAGTATAAAATCGATGTGATGGTATATATATTTAAGGTTTGGGTATGAAGAGGTAGAAAATAAAATATATAGTGCAGCCAGGGTTTATATCAGTTATAAATAGATAGGAGAATGAAGAAATTTTGATTAATGGCAAACCCTGAAACATATGCACGAGAATTAAGAGAGAGAAGGGTAATGTGAGTTCTACATAAGCGAATCCACTGTATTTTATACTAACTTTTGATTATAAGATATAATATAGACAGGTACAGGCAGATGATGAAATATTTCCGTTTGAAGAGAAGTATAATCTTCTGCATGTGTGTTAACAAACTGTAGTGCAGGAATGCTTAAAATGGAGGAATGATTATGCAGAAGAGAAGGGACGAAGTTATATCTCCTAAGAATGCTAATGTAATAATTCTTTAAATATATAAAATTGCGTGCCTAATCTAAATATACCTGCATTGAAATTATTTAATGATTTGCAATATAATTGTTGTCTCAAACTACTGCTATTTAGCACCTTCGGATGATCTCTACTCAACCGCTGCACAACTACTACTCGACTGCTACTCAACCTCCTACCACGGCCAGACTACCTCTATTCATATGTCTTGGGAGATCCTACTCCTTCGCCTGGGGGCGTCGACATAACAATATTTTTTCTGAAAACAGTAATGTATGAAGATATGGATATATCCCTATTATAAATAACAGCTTACTAAGCGCCATATATTTAGATTTAAA
Source organism: Octopus bimaculoides (assembly GCF_001194135.2). Lineage (NCBI taxonomy): Eukaryota > Metazoa > Mollusca > Cephalopoda > Octopoda > Octopodidae > Octopus > Octopus bimaculoides. The sequence goes on along the minus strand of NC_068987.1, from coordinate 53,317,903 downwards.
TAGCTGTCAAAGATATCATTCCTGTATTTTCCTTAAATATTTATTCAGCCATTTACAAACATCTGCATTGCACATACATACAGTATTTTCAGGGATAGCATAAATATGCCTAAAGAGTTTAATATATTTTAATATATGTGATATAAATTGAAGTATATTAAATACAAATATTGACATTTTGGTAAAGAGTCAAGTATTCGTCGCTCGGAAGCATATAATTAATACAATCCGCCTCCAGTACTTCTCTACTACTTATTTCATCAGCTTCCAATGCAGAACAAAAGCGATGTGCAGGACCGAGCATATAATGTAAAGAGACGTAATTAAAGACCTTAAGGTATTTTTTGAAGAGCTCTACCAATTATCTATTTACAAATTACAGATGACATAACTCAGGGTATATTATTAAATGCCATTCAGTGTTCATTTGCAGATACTGAGACAGCCGGTTAGAGATTGTATTTCTAAAACTCTGGGGGATTAATTGTATTAAGTGCAATTTATTCTATATTTAAAAGTAGTTTATCATAGTATGAGGTAGCTACACTGGTGCTTATAATTTTCACTATGGCGGTATGAAATGTTAACTAAAGTATATTATGGAATAGTTCATTTAAATTTCTTTTAGGTATGATACCCTAGACCACCTTGTAGCTTCCTGGGTCAAAATTGTCTATGTTCTTTTTTCTTGCACCATATTGACAGAATTATCAATAATATAAAACTTTCACAAATAATTACTTAACGACGTGGTTATGGCAGTTAAGTATGACTCTTGTATTGTCACATTGCTTGGTTTCGACACCTTAATAAGCCTCTCATGGGGTATTTTCATTTGAACACAACTTTTGTACAGTTTTATTTTACAATAGCTGGGATATTTTGTTTCAAATTCAATACATGCCATTTTTTCGTCACTTGTGTCTCACTATATTGTTCGTACCTAATATTTTTTAACTAGGTTTTCATGAAAATATTTTTCTCAAAGAGCACTTTCACATAACTCCAATTAATCGCCAGTTTTCTCTAACAATAAATTTTCACCTTACTCTTGAACCCTCACATACTTTGACTTACCTTTTATTCTAATGAACCAAGTTTCAGTCATTTTATCCCCAAATGTAGGAGTGGCTGTGTGGTAAGTAGCTTGCTTATCAACCACATGGTCCCGGGTTCAGTCCCACTGCGTGGCATCTTGGGCAAATGTCTTCTACTATAGCCTCGGGCCGATCAAAGCCTTGTCAGTGGATTTGGTAGACGGAAACTGAAATAAGCCCGTCGTATATATGTATATATATATATATA
>NC_068987.1:53310816-53316588 GCF_001194135.2 Octopus bimaculoides | reverse complement strand
AGTGGATTTGGTAGACGGAAACTGAAATAAGCCCGTCGTATATATGTATATATATATATATATATGTATATATATATATATATGTATGTGTGTATGTGTTTGTGTGTCTGTGTTTGTCACCCCAACATCGCTTGACAACCGATGCTGGTGTGTTTATGTCCCCGTAACATAGCGGTTCGGCAATAGAGAACGATAAAATAAGTACTAGGCTTCTAAAAAATGATTAAGTCCTGGGGTCGATCTGCTCGACTAAAGGCGGTGCTCCAGCATGGCCACAGTCAAAAGACTGAAACAAGTAAAAGAGTAAAAGAGTAAAATGTAGGTTAGGACGTCATCATCATTGCTAAGAAAACCGCATTCAGTTTAATTGAGAACTGAATTATTTATGAAGCCTAGAGGTTCTCGCAAGTGACTGCAAGTTTACCTGAACAATCTATATATGTACATATATATATATATATATATATATATATAAAAGAGACCACTAAGGGGACTACTAATGTGCTAGAAGGAGATCACCGAATAGTTCTCAAAGAAAAAAATTGGCGAAGCAAAAACATACGAGCGAGACTAGTGAAAATTATAGAAATAAATACAAGGTTATCCGTAGACCATGGTTTCGAAATCAATACTTTCTTACCGAAAATATCTGTTTCTCCTCAGTACGGACTGCCTAAAAGATATAATTCCCAAAATCATGTACTAGTTGTCCCCAACTAGTGAAGAACGTGCACATGGTTCTATTAATTATATAGAGTAATATTCAAAAGTCTTAGTTTTAGCGCGCTAAATCCGGAAATATCTCTGCAGAAAATACTTTCTGCATCGGATTTATCAACTATGGTTAATTAAAATAGTAGGGTAAAAAATTGGATATTAATTAATATCAATTTAATACCTGGAAATCAGCACATTAAAAGCTTCGCTAATTTTTTTTCTTTGAGAACTATTCGGTGATTTTCTTCTAGCACATTAGCAGTCCACTTAGTGGTTTCTTTTATATATACATATAAAATAATCCTTTTTAGATCTCAGTAATTTTTGGGGGAATTTTCTGATTCTTTAAATATGTTGATTTCCTGGTATTAAATTGATATTTCACTGAACAGAGCAAATCAGATATCAGAAAGATTAGAATACATCGAAATCAAAACTAATTAATCCTCAAGCACATGTTAAAAACTAAATCACTAGTGATTGTAACATTGGCTTGGCCGCCAAGCAATAGCAACATTAAAATACGATATACACTTATTTATTATTATTGTGGTGAAAACTCACCAATGCCCAACATTTGAAAGTGCACTTTCAAGAAATAAAATCTAGATATGGATCATTTCGCTATAAGGGTTAAATCTCGAAAAGATTTCATTAATCAGCTTCAAGATTGCTAGAAGCTATATCACACTAAACCCGAGAGATGGAGAGATGTGTTGCACAAGCATACCATACCTAGGTCATGGAACCTGACATTTTATGTCGAAAGAAGTGGACTGTGCTAATTTAGACATAATGTGTGAAAGTTCCTTTAGCAGGAGAGGCTAGATTATAACACCATATGCATCATCTTTAATCCAGAAGAGAAGATGAAAGCACACACGTAAATTGTATAAGATACCCTTATCCCTACACTGGCCACACAATTTTGGGAAACTGAAATACAACGGAATCCATGAAGAGCTACTTCGACAACACCGAGCCTGGCATTGCAGTATGTGTGCTTGGTTCCTCATAGCACAATGTCAACAATTTATCATTGCAACTTTATCATTTTCTGATATACGGTGTGGCGAACATTATGAATATACATGATTTTGTTTAGCCGGTCGACATTTTGCGAGCCACTGCACGTGATTCAATTCTTTTTTGTAAGATGTTGAAGCAAGTAGTTTGTTTCTTTGATATAACGGCGTAAGTGAGGGCGACTAACGAGGATGATGGGGGAGTGATTTGTTGCAAAGAAAGAATAGAGTCAATTATGATAGGAGTGCATACGATGAGAGAAACTAGTGGAACAAGGAGATTATACTTCTCGTTCATGAGTGAATTTGCAGAAGCAGTGAGAACATTAGAACTTATAAATAATTCAACAGTAAGCTAATTACTGCCACTCGTGTGGTAGCAACGTGACAAGTATGACAGTCGCGAAAATAATACGGAAAATAATTGGTGTTTGATTTCATTACATGCAATATTATCAATAGCAGCGTTTGCATGTGTTCATGGTGAAACATCAATCAGACAAATATTGATAGATAATAAAATCTAAAATACATGTACACTAGGAAGCTTAATTTGTGGGAGAACAAGTAAACATTCGTGTTTTAACTAACCAGAAAATGTTCTTGAAACACTAAATCAGAATATTTAGGTTAAATTACATTTAAGTGGTGGCATGTATTATGGCACTAGGAGGAGAGATTACGAGTTTATGAGCGTGAAATTTCAAATGATTAAAATATCATGATTTATGACAATGCCTTCATCCTTATGCCAGTCTACATCGGATAGTAGGAATAACTGGCAAAGAATACGCGGTTAAAAATCAATTTCCGGCAGATTTCCAGGACAACTTGTGGAAAAAAAGTGACGAGGCCTTCCCTCTAACTACCTCAACACAAGTTCAAGCATAAACACTAGGGAACTATGTATTACATAGACATGTTTCTGACCTAAGCTGACATTTCAAATGATGTGGTGCGGCAGATATGCAGGTAAAATGTCCAGCAATGTACACATAGCGATTTCCTTAGCTACACCGTTCCTGTCCGGAGCTGGTACGCATCAAAGCACAAGAGGAAAGTCTAAAACTCCTGAAAAGAACCTCTGCTAACAGATATTTGGTAAATTTTAATGCAAAAACCTATTGAATTATATAATGTTTGTGCGCAAATGTTGGACTTCTCTCCATGTGATTAAGCACGAGTCTGTTTGAAAGAAAATTCTAGTGAGCCTGAGAAACTTCAGAAGTTTATCCGTTTCTTTGAAGTTCAGTGGTGTAATCTTTCTTTTTACTCACTATTACATGTAGTAGATAAGAACAAGTACTTAAATAAACATAAATACACGAGGTTGAAGCAGAGATACTCGCTGAAGGGTATCCTATTTATTTTACTTACAAGCATAACTAGAATAAGTAGGACAGAGTGAAAGAAAAATGGTATGCCACACCTAAATGCGCCACAACCATTGGAACAGAGTTACAATTGTCTTCGTAAAATTCCAGTATTTAATATGTTATCTAGATGGAATACCAAAGCTTTTTTAGAGCAAAGCGTTTTGATTTCGGCCTGAAGAAATGACGCTCAGGCTGAATATGTATTCAGTAAAAACAAACGCAATAGTACATTAATTTCAGAACAAAATGAATAGGACCCATACAAAGCATAATAGAAATATAGTGAATAAATAATAAAACAATCTCCTACTTTTAATCTAGACAAATAATCTCAAGACGAGTATTTCCTAAGTAAACAAGACTGGCAAAAATGAAATAAGCAAAAGAAAGATGAATGGCAAACCCATTTATGTTTAAGTGCAATTGTAATAAATTGCTGATACATTGTTACAGAAACAATCCAGTCTTCTTGGCAAAATACACCTAATTTTAGTCACTGGGTCGTCACAATATTCATATTGTCAAAATGAAATGATTTCTTATGAATTTGACAAAGGGAGTAGTAATAATGAAAAATTCAAATATAAAGATAGGTAAACATGTAGATAGATAAATAGATGCAAAGATACTGTGCCTAACATATTAATAGAGAATCTACTGCAAAGGAAACACCCGCAAATTTTATTCCGATTTTTACAATACGATCGTATATTTGCAATATGCACTAAATCGTGAAACGAAAAATAAATGTATTAATCTTCAAGCATATAATGCACAATCTATAAACTGTTTTCACAATGCAAAATTTATTTGAAACAATTACAAGCAATATCCATACAAACCTTGATAATAATCTATGTAGCTGCATTTAAGAAATCTCATTCCTGGGGTCTCTTAAGATTCGTAGAACGCAAAGCTTCTTTACGAAGCATTAAGGGCCCCGGAAATGAAACAATCATTTGATTGAGCAAAAACATTTTCTTTTCAGGCTTGTTATTCCACAGATTTCTTGACATCTACACATATATATTTTGTACATTTTATAATCTGAATATTATATAACAGCAAATATATTGATTTTATTCACAACTGTCTGCTTATGAAAAGAAACGTTACTGAAAGTCTAATATTGTTTACTGAAAATGTAATACATTTCAAAATGAGAAAATGAAGCATGATTGTTGAAATTTTTTTTTTACAAAAAATTTTTCATGAAATATTGAAGTAAATTCTACTACCATGCCAGAGACACAAGTTGGTTTCCAAGAATATCTGTCAAAATGGCAAAATATTAATCTGCTAAGAGATCGTTTACAATTGTTGTCACAATGCTGATAATTTTAATATTCTAATAAATTGTCAACATTTCCTTAGTATTGCATTTTATTTCTTCATTAGAAAACATATATATTAATATATATTATTCATTCCTCTATGCTATTTAATTTGAATATATAGACATTATATGTGAAATTAATGTTTCATTTGCTCCATAGTTTAGAGATGAACGAGTAAATTCCATGCTACATAAAGCAAATGAAAAATACATCTCGTCGTTTCAATTACAAATGTATATTAGGATCGTTAACGTTTGTTTCTCTCCAGCACTAACATCAATACAAAAATGCTTATCAGTAAAATGCAAACATTATGGGCCAATTTTATATATGTCTACAAATTCGTGCTATTAAACTATTGTTAATGACCAGAAAATAATTGAACTTCTTCGCTAAAGGATGCCAAAATAATATGAATTTAACAAGAATAAAATTGATACAAGATTCATGTTCTGTCAGTGAACCTGTTTCACTTAGCGTTTCTTGTGAGTTCTGTTATCACTTTATCTTTGAAATCCACACTATTATCATAAAACACCCACTTGGCATTACTTCCGTATTAAGAATCGGTAAATGAGCATGCTTTGAAATATTTTATGATATATTCATATTCTTATAATCTGTGAGTAACCGAAATTTCGAAGTCACTGTCACACCTCTTCTCATAAAAATTTAATAGGTATGAACTTAATAAAAATTATTGAGTAATCCTTCAATTTAATGGCAATTCCTCTGACAAATAATTTGATTAAAAAACGCACAAGCATATTCGCACACGATAACGCTCAAACAAATATAAACTCGCAAAAATAGCATACTAGGGATGTTCGAGTGATCAAGAAGATAACGCTTCGACAAAATAATTTTTTAACTGCGTGGCTATGGCAACTAAGTATGACTCTTGTATTACCCCGTAGATTTTTTTTCCTTTTCGACAACTACAAGACCATAGTTGTTGAATTTGATATTTGAAGTGCTTTCATTTTTCCGACAACAATCACCTTGCTACAGCAAACATTTTTAATCCATCGACGTCTGAAATTAAATTACGTACACGATATATCTCATTTTATGTCTGATATCTATATATCGCATACATGCGTGAGACATCAACTGAATGATTTTTCGCATTTGAAGCAATCCATATTTTTTTACTTTAGTATATGTTTGCAGTAGAAGACAGACAGTCTGTAATGATCAAGTTTTCATAAAAATATTAATGTTGTAATCTGTTTAGCATTGGGATTAAAGCACTTTTGGTTATATCTATCTCCCCCTCTCTCTTTCACTCTCTCTCTCTCTCTCTCTCTCTCTCTC
>NC_068987.1:53309961-53310624 GCF_001194135.2 Octopus bimaculoides | reverse complement strand
TATATATATAGGGGCTAGACGCCTAAAAATTTCAAACAACTTTAATATGGGGTAGGACCGCCTTTGGGAGTAATTACAGCTTGACTTCTACGCGGTATGGACTCGTACAAAGTTTGAATTGTTTCCAAAAGGATTTCTGTTCATTCTGCAGCTAAAACAGTCTAGTTCTTGTAGGGATGATGGTAGTGCATATCGACTCCTTACATGTTTTTCTAAAATGCACCATAAATGTTCAATAATATTGATATCTGGAGACTGTGGTGGCCAGTTAAGTTGTTCAACTTCGCTAGAATGTTCCTCGTTCCATTCAGTAACAAACTTAGCTGTATGAATCGGTGCATTATCATCGTGAAATATTGCGTTTCTCTCCGGAAACAGTTCCGCAAACATAGGATGAATTTTATCAGATAAAATGCTTAAATAGTCTTGACTATTCATTCTGCCATGAAGGGAAACCATTGGTCTGTCGGATTTCCAAGATATAGCCTCCACCAGATCATCACAGATACTCTTCCATGCTGAACAGTTCGAAGTAGGCAGCCTGGGTTAAAGGCTGTCTCCACGCGTATACTCGGCCTGTGGTCGGAAATAAGGTATTAGATGACTCGACCGAGGAAATAACTCAACGCTTTGCAACGTTTTTTTTAAAGTAGTTTTTTTCTG
>NC_068987.1:53304920-53309232 GCF_001194135.2 Octopus bimaculoides | reverse complement strand
TATATATATATATATATATATGCATTGGTTAAAAGTTTTGATACTTTTACTAATCAATTTAATTATTAGTTTTCATGTGATTACTAGTATAATTCCATTTGTATTTTTATCTTGAACTGAGAATATTTTGCAACTAAAAAAATTATATCTGTTAAACGTTTTGTGAAATGATACAGATTGTTGAATGCCTTCTAAATTTTTAAAAGTATCGCGTGTTTCCATATTTTATAAATTTCCCAATTCGGTACGGAATACAAACCATATAGGACTACATTAGAAACAACTGAGACCTTACTAGTTAATTGGAAGTAAGATTAATTTCGTATTCTATCGCAGAAGTCTTGCTACATTTATTTCCTAGATTGCATTTGTATAAGTAGGAGCTGTGAAGCAGCCTTATCTTTTATGTAAAGCGATACATGACTGCATAAATAGCAGTTTGTTATACTCCACGGAAAGAACTAAACGTACGGAAACATATTTACAACAGGTGAAACAAATCCAGGGTATACTTTTTTCAGCGATGCAGAGGAGGTCCAACAGGAACCAAGTTTCCTTTGTTATATTAAGCGTTATAATTTTGCAACAATAAATTACAAAAGCTATTGAATAGAATGAAGATGGAAAAAGGAAGTTACATAACCTAAGAATAATATTTAGAAAGTGAGTATATTAAATTGCGTGTTTTCCAAATTACGTGGATAATGTATCGACTTATTTAAGCTCGAGAGTTTCTACTTCAAACATCATCCTAGGGTATGTGTATATATATATATATATATGTATATATATATATATATATATTCTTACATACACACACACACATATATATATATATGTGTGTGTGTGTGTGTGTGTGTGTGTGTGTGTGTGTGTGTGTGTGTGTATAATGATATGAAAAAGGTGTAGTGAATAATGGGTTACAACAACTATTAGGCGGAATAAGCAACAATATTCTTTATGATGAACATTTGAATGAGGGAATGCTATAGAGAGGTTCCCATTGTTGAAATTTTAAAGTCAATTAACGTTAATATATATATATTGTTAGTCACAGAAGAGAGGAAAATGAAACTTTCTTCCAACCAATGAAATACGAAGCTAATATATTTAATAATCTTTAAATTCATTGAAGACATCTCAAACTGATTATAACCTGTTACATTTTTGACATAGGATGCTAGATCATATTGTGCTTGTGGAAATGAGGAGGAATGAGTTCTGCTAGCCGGTTCGGTTCATGTTGCTTGGACTCAATGTCTTTCTGAAGCCTATTTAAACTTTTAACAGTGTAGCATCTAGTACATCCCAGATTCATTCATGTACAGTTGTATGTTTATGTTTTAATAGTTGTATGTTTTATCGAACAGACTTGTTGCAATTTAACTTTTCTGTATATGTAATTTGTTATCAGTTCACGATTAAATGATTTATTAGTGTAAATAGAATCCTTGTGTTTAATCACGAACGGAAATAGCAGGTACAGTAAAAGTTATCATATATATGTGGTCTTCATATAAATACATCAATTATATAGTGGAAAGGGACGTTCCTAAATTAGGTTACATATTATCGTTCGGTGCTTGAATCCGGTTCCTCTATATGTACATAACTAGAAATATGACTCAAGATAACGATTAAAAAGAAACCTATCGAAACGTACTGGTGATGGAAATAAATTCAAAAACGGAAAGTATTACATCCAACGAGGGCTATACACTAAAATGTTGCAATCGTAGAAGCAATAACTTACGCCATATTTTTTTTTCTTTTTTAAACTAATATAGTCCCGGATACGCTATGTTTGTAAAAAGACAATATAGCAATGTATGTAATGCTTTTCATCGCAATTCTGTTTCATCATGGTTTCCTGATGGTAAAACGACAATGGAATGTAAGCCATGCAATCATTAAAATCTTTCCGACATAACTATTGCGTTTGAGGTAATTGCACTGTTTGAAATAACATTTAGAATGAACAATGAAGTACAAAGTAAATGATGTAAATATTACAATAAATAATAATCATGAATATTATTCGTAGACAATAAATACAAACAATATTAACTGAAATATATATCACAATAAATAATATACAAGTATGTAATTTTCTTTTGTAGAAATACGTTTGTTTTTCTTTATTATTATTATAATAAAAAAACAAAGAAGCAAACTTAAATTGTGGCAACTGGATTATGTATATTGTTTGTAATTCCACATATATTAATATTTGACATTTTTTTTACATTTAGGTAACAGGAGCATTTCCTTTTTAAAATAAAAATATGTAGAATTAAAATTAGTAACACACCATGATTTAATTTATAACATTCGAGAATATTTCAAAGATATCATCTGTTTTTGTTTCCCTCAAATAACTTCAAATGCATTTTATCGTTAATATACTTAATCTTCAATATAAATTTCTTTAACATTTTTGGCTGCACTGATTGAAACAGTCAATTGTTATGGAACATTTGACAGACAAATATAACAAGCTTTTGAAACCTAACCATGCATGCAAATTAATCTGTAAATGAAAAACAAATAAAATGTAGAAACTATCGAAGAATTATTCATTGAAAAGAAATAAACAGTTTCATTTGAATAGTGATAGTAAAGTTCAGAGGAACTTTTTCAATAATGATAATAACAGTATAAACTATAAAGAATATACGCGATAAGTTATCGAACATTTCAACTAGAAGCAAATGTACAAGATTCGAAATACTGGAAAACCGAACTTTAAAAATATATTTCAAAAGATGCAGCTAGTAAAATTATATATAAAATAAATTGAAATTTAGTTTGAAAAAAAAATTAATAAAAAAATTGAATAATGCTGGGCTGTGGAGTCACATTTCGGAAATAATATTCAAAGGATAGGTTTCTATATTTTCTAAAAGTTTCTTCTTAAAATCTTAGCTGGCTGTGCTCTCCAAAAATAAAATTTCAAGAAATCGACATTTTTCCTGCACCCGTCGTTTTTCAAAATTGATATTAAAAAAGAATATTTCATAATTCCTTTAGTTCAATTTATTAAAAAAAATACCAGTATGTATACATTAATGTATCCTTTAATGTATTGATTTTCTGGTGTTGCAAATATTTTCCCTTAGGAGTTAATTATTGGAACAACGAAATGTTCACCTTTCACATTGGAAATACAAGAGGATGAAAATGATATGAAGAATGTGGCCAACAAGAGAATTTCCTGCTGAGTGAGATATGATTCTTTTTAGCAGACAACACGTTTCATGACTTGTTTTTTCACATTTATTTTGATAACCTGTCCCCATGACCAGCAAAACACTTTCTTGAGTAAACCAAACGTTTGTTTTTATCAGTACTTAAATCCATATAATGATAGTTATGTTTTATCCTTGTGCGATAATTATTACGGTCATATAGTTTAGTGTAAAATTAATAATCCATATTAGGTTAAATAATAACAAACTGATAGGTTTCCTTCTCAAGTGATTAACATCGCATTTCAAAGAGGATCGGAACGGTGGTAGGTGTGTTTTTGATAAGAAAGATGGAGTGAGAAATCCATTAATCCCATACGCCATAAACTTAGTCACTGCGTAAATTGTTCCTTTCATCTGTTAGATATTGAAAATGTTTATTTCGACAGTTGCATTAAGGGTGAAGTCAAAGCTTCTGATAGAAATGGTGTATATATAGAACACTTCAGAACATATTCTTAGAGGGAATTTGTTTTCCAAATTGAAAATTAAACAACCATTTCGATCATTTATGTTTGTTGTGTTTGAACAGAAATGTATGTCTTAAAGCACAGCAGCTCTTGAATTTTTGTTAGTATTTGCTTTGGAACAATTTAGTTCTGTAGAAAGCAGCAGTTGTTTTAGTATTAAAACATTGAAGCATCTGCATGTTAATTATCATTATTGTTGTTGTTGTTGTTTTTGTTGTTTTTGTTGTTGTTGTTGTTATTATTATTAGTATTATTATTATTTTTATTTTTATTATTATTATTATTATTATTATTATTATTATTATTATTATTATTATTATTATTATTATTATTATTATTATTTCATTGTTTAAAAAATCATTTTATTTGAGATATTCTGCATAAGTGTAGTGACAGTTCAATTTCAAAACAAGCATGACAAGTTGTTTAATTTTTATAAAATCAAAATATTTGCTTTCTATATGAAGCTACATATATGACAACTTCAACATTTTACGGCAAGACTTTGAAACAACAGAAGTTCTACTATATACTTTATTATTTCCATCTGAATTCCATAACAATTAATTCTAAATCATCTACGTTTTTAACGGT
>NC_068987.1:53300346-53304357 GCF_001194135.2 Octopus bimaculoides | reverse complement strand
TATATATGTATGTATGTATGTATGTATGTATGTATGTATGTATGTATGTATGTATATACAAATATATATAAGTATACACGTGTGTGTGTGTGTTTGTGTGTTTGACAATATATGATTCATATTTTTTGAAACAGTATACAAAAGACTTTACAACTTCAGTTATGATTGGCTATCAAAGAATCGATGCATCCAACTATCTTTCGACCGTTTCACTCGAAATAATTTTTCTGAGAACAACTCTGAAAGAACCGTATTGCAAACATATGTAACTTATACTAATGAAATTTGATACTGATTTGACAATTTATAAATATAAAAATATCAATAATATATTATTTAGATTATCGATATATAACCATCCATTTCTCATTTTCGGCTGTTGGTGTGACACCCGAACCTGTTCAAAACTTTGAATATCAGTCTATTAGTAACAAAAAAATCTGCTTGCGAAACAAACGTCTTCTTTAAGTGAGAAAGAATTCTGACATTAGCAGACATTATTTCTTCGGCGGTTGGTGTGGCTTTAGTTAGACTCCACATTTTCGATAAACTTTGAGTTCAAGGCAAAAAAAAAAGAAAGAAATACAGGCATGTTTACCAAACCAGTATTATATACTTAAGCTACATTATAACATATATAATCGTGAATTCTCATCATCATTAGATCATCAAAATCAAGAAAATCGTCATCGACATCATCATCATGCTTATCATCATCATCATCATAATCATCATCACCTTCGTCATCATTATCATCGTCCTTGTCCTCGTCGTTTCATGGTGCATCTTTTGTAGACAAAAAATTAATTAATTCATCTAAATATCAACTAATGTGTGTAGGGTATTTATTTTGTACAACTATTAGATTCGTTTCATACATTTTTCTCAATGTTCTACTCTTCCATTGTAATGTAGTAATGAGAACTGACATTTCTTTATGAAACTCTTAATGCAACTTTATCTAAATGTGACATCCTCTTTTACTTTAGTACTGTTTGGGCCCGCTAATCAGCTGGCAAAGAGGCAGGCCGGTTCGCCATTCATATGATCTTTGTCATTTAACGTCTCACCATAAAGAACATCAGCACTTTCAGAAAATCCTGTTTTTGCTTTTCAGTTTCATATTTCAACTACAATTTAACTAACCAAATATCAATGCCTCCACCTTCATCACAACCTTCAATAATGTTTACCACTTACATACAAATTTGGAGTGCTGTGGCCTGGCCAACGGAATCTCTTTCTGCCACAGCTCGGTTAAAATGGAATCTTTGTTACCCGTTTTGCTTCTGATCTCACACCGAAAACGTACAGAGTTAATTTCGCAACACTCCTTCCGATTTTACCTAATCCGATACAATACATATAAACTTTCGAAATCTGATTTCCACAAACCAGCACAATACAAGATCCCGCTGCACGTATTCCATGTATACAGAAAACTAATGCATTACTTTATCTTCATCATGATCTATTCTATTATATAGAAATACATGAAAGTCTGTCCACTTCTCCGAAAAGGAAATATATCTAACTTCTCAAAGTTTATTAAAGAAATAATAATATTTTACATTGTTTTGAATGATATGCTCGTCTTTAGATTAGAAATCTAGAAGTGCCTATGTGACAGAAATAGGACACTTGTTTTTCTACACAATGACATACTGTTAACGACTTGAACGAAATGCCTAAGGATCAATGACACTTTCGATTGTCTGACATACGTTTCTCATCGATAGATCACCTTTTATAGGCTTCATGAAATCCCGTCTTTTAGATCTGAAGTTTCCTCTCATACATCTATTTATCAACGACGCTGGATTGTAATGTGCTCCTTGTCAAACAATGTCATATTTACTCCTGTGAATCTCGTTTGTCTCTCATTCATGCACTCTTGCCTCTACACATATGGTTAAAGCTATGTAAATTCTCACAGCACAAGCAATCACTCACATCCCAAATCTTTTTTTGTTTGTGGACACAATTCATCAGATACACCTCCTAACTTTATAATGTTGGCCTGCATCCATTACATGAATATAGAAATTGATTATGTATGCTAATATATAGATGATACCCTAATTGCGTGACATCAAATTATAAAATTATGCCACATCCGCTTTGTACATTAAGAAATCATAGCTAACACTTCTGTATATGCTACAGCTACAAAAGATAGGATTCAACTGTTCCAAGATGCAACAAGGCTTACAAAAACTAATAACCTTTAGTAACAGCTAAAAATCCATATCATTTTCAGTACTCCATCACAACAATGCACCGTAAACCTCCGAGTAGTAAACTCAGTTAATGACCCTAACTGAAGTTGAAATACAATTAATCTAACACTCAATACCTGTGAATATGATGCTGCTGCCAAACTACAAAACAAAATGTGCCATCCAACTGCGTGGCAGACATTCCTAGGAGAACCACAACCCCTAATTTATAGATGCATTTTTTTTCTATTTTATTTCTTGTCTAATATAAATACAATTATTCCTGCTCTCTCATATTAGCAACAGTCTCCAATCACGTCTCGTGATCTTTATTGTAATAAACCCAACAAAGACTTTGCATTGCCCAGGGTTTCACACTTTCAATATTTTCTTACTACGCCGCGTTTTCACAACTTAATTTTGAACACTTAATCATCAATTGTCCTCTTTATATAGCAGAACCTACACATGATACGAGTGTCTCACTTAATAGTCAATAAACTAAACAGTTGAAAATATGATCTAATACAAAGTTTGATAAAACCGTAGAAAAAGGTATGTGTATTGACTTCTTAACTAATATTAATGTTTATTATATCACTGAAAAGTTATTTATGATGTTTTCAAACGACTAATCGAATGAGTTACTTTAAAATAGCGTTCAATTCACGAAATGAGCATTTCAACTTAACTATTTTGATCTAATTCTATTTTACTGATTCCATAGTATTGTCTCTAAGACAACACTTAAATTCATTCATATATTAAAGTGCGTCAAAAATATATACCGTAGAATAAAAACCAGCGCCCATACTTGTTTCAATTTGACTAAGTAGTTTACTTTGTGGGTCTTCTACTTATTGCTGTGGTTTGTAGGTGGTGCTGGCTAAAAACAGTAGAAAGTGAATTATATTAGGCAAAAATAGAAAAGGAAGAATTATTTAAGCAATTTCCTATTTATTGAATAAAATATATTATCTTCAATTTTGTGAATAATAATTCGTGAACTAACGTACGTTTTGTTTTTATATTTTAATATCACCTTACAGTACTTTTGCTTTGTCGCAAAAAAGGGAATAATTTCCTTTAATATAGAGAAATATTGATTATTTGATAAGTATTGCAGTTCTAGTATTTAATCTGTGGTACCATAGCGAGAATGCTAATTCACAAATTTGAATCTATTGTTATCTATCTATATACTATTACTAGAACAACCTCATAGCAATATTCTGTTGTCAATGAATTATCGATATGATCTGTCTGTTTTTAAAACTACATTGTATTTGTTTCATATTAACGCGTTTCTTAACTGGAAACGGCAAAAATTAAAACACTATGGCGCCCAACTACAAAAAATATTAGCCTTCCTATAATATACTTTCGTTCATTTGACGCTATGCTTGAGAAGGAAAACATATTTAATTCTATGTTAAAAAAATTACTATAAAAGAATAAATATATTTAACTTATCTTGAGTGCTGTAAAATTAAATATAAAAATTATTGCTACGTTATTATATAAGGAATAAATAAAAACCAAAAGTGCAAAGAAAAGTTAAAGATTAACGGTTAACTAAATATAGAGACTATACAATGTAGTAATAATGAATTTAATAGTACGGTCCAAATACACATCGCGATTCACTATTATATAGTCATTAGTATTCATTGTCAGCTAACTGAGAGATTTGAGGATGAGATAGTGAAAAAAAACCGGGGTTATTAGAATCCAAATACTTGCTGTTACCTGTTCATTTCCTGTGATATATATATATATATATATATATATA
>NC_068987.1:53294251-53299948 GCF_001194135.2 Octopus bimaculoides | reverse complement strand
TTATATATATATATATATATATATATATATATATATATATATGTGTGTGTGTGTGTGTGTGTGTGTGTTTGTGTGTGCGTGTGTATGTATGTATGTATGTATATATGTATGTATGTATGGATGTGTTTACGCGTGTGTAATTGCGTGTTGGTGTTGTATGCTGCACGTAATTACGTGATGCATTTCGACAGAATTCTTAAAACGTCCCATATATTTTAAAAGTCTAGAGTGTAAATATTATTTGTTATGCGACATTTTGGTGAGCTATAAAATATTGTTCTGCATTTGACATAGTGAAACACGTTATTACTTGTTCCTAAAATTAGCTCCAACAAAAATGTATACACACACACACACATACACACACACATACATAATGTGTAGACTACATCATTGTATATAGACAATTTTTGTGAAAACATTTTAAATTGAGGCATATTCGTATTTTATACGTATATTAAACATTTGCTACAATATTTTTTCAGTATTCCCTTTTTACATAATGAATGTTGTACACTAAATGTTATAGTTGTGAGATATGATAGTAAACGAACGGAGTTTTAATGCGAAACATAATAATCACAATCCAAATATACGAAATATGTTAGCATTTTATGAAAAATATTTTTAATAAATTCTATTTTCCTGCATTCTAAATTTTAATTTCCAGCGGTTTGCATTTTTGGTTATGTAAATTTCGATGATTTAAAAAAATGCGGGAAAATTAGAGTTTGCAAAATTATCAAATTCCGTTATGTTTTATTGTGTGAGATTTTGTAAAATAAAAATACCTATATGCAATAATTTCATGAAATTGATCTTCCGATTGAATAATTTCAACAGTTCTTATTTCGGTAGAACATACGTTGGTTGGTGTTTTATTTTTAATATATATATATGGATATATTTTATCATTAACCGCCAGTTTCAAGAAAAAAGAAAAGCACCGTTTTATTTAGCATGCCAACTCAAGGACGCTATATTTGCTCAGCAGATTACCTGGCGATGGAAGATGAACTGAATTTGTTTTTCTTGTCTCGAATATATACATACATAGACAAATATCTATATACATAAATGATGTTATATATATATATATGCGTATGTATATGATCAATGTTTGTTACTTATAAATATGAGTGTGTGTATATATATGTGTTATATATGCATATATGACCTTAAACACGCTCAATAATATCGCATGTTAATACTGGTCTTGATATGTTCATTGCTTTGGGTGAAGTGTTTGATTGGTCTATTATTGTATCGACAAATATTTCTTTTTGTTCAGGGTCTGATTCAATTTCAGTTCCAGACTTTTGCCCAACCTTGTTAGCGTTCAATTTTTCAAATGAATCCGACTTTTGTAGAAAACTTTCTTTTTCCATATCCTTTTCACTCTTTGATCCCGACGGCCAATCTGTGGATGCCAAGTATGTTTCACTCTGTTCTAGCGAGATAGATTGCTCAACGTTCAAAGTGTTCCATATATGAGATTCACTTACTGCAGGAATATTGGAAGAAAGAAGGCCGCACGCTTCTATTTGTTCTCTTGTGTTTTGATTTGTGTCTGCATTTTCATTATCATTGGGTTCACTATTGTTGTTGTTTTCTGCTAATTCCTGATTGCTTTCTGCTCGGTTTGACACAGTTTCACATGATGATAAACTCTTTATACTTCTAGATCTAGACCTTGCTCTGCTTCTGCATGTTATCCTACTGTTGCTGCTATTATTACTATTATTGCTGTTGCTTCGTCTTCTCCAAGCCCTACTACTGCTACAGCTACTGCTGCTGCTACTACTGTTAATATTGCTGGTTCTTTTGTTATTATTAGTACTGCTATCGCTGCTCTTATTATATTCATTACTGTTGCCTGTGGAACTACAGCTTGAGTCACTATGGCTACATCCCCAACTAGAATCGCTATTTCTATGGCGTGTAATTGTAGCAGATGCTTCTGTTAATAGTTCTTCTTCTGGCGATGTTGCTGCTGATGATGATGACATTGTTTCTAATAAAAATGTTGCTGTATTGATCGAAGTCGTACTACTAGATATGTTAGTGTCATTCACGGTGCTGGTCGTTGTGGTCGCAGTGGGAGATATGGCTATTTGTAGTGCTTCTGTGTCTATAATGTTGATGTCATTGTCTTCGACTTTAATGCAATTGTTGGTCTGAATCTCGTCATTGCTGGTGGCAGGGATGGGATGGAAGAGGGTTTCACTGCTGTTTGATGACGCGGAGAACGTGATTCCGCCGCCGCTGAAAGTTTCATGCCAACTGCTCGGGCTTTCACTCAGTTGGTTGTCCGCCAGCTCACAATCTTCATAGTCAACCAGAGTGTCTTCGTCACTACTGTCTTCTAGGCCTGGAAAAGGAAGCATGAGAACAAATTACTCGGAAATTGCACAGTCTTAATTATAGTTTACATTTCAGAATCTTAGCAATCCACTTTCACACTTGTAAAGTACATTGTATATACAATTTAATAAATCTGCATGCATATTAACGTCGTGTTGTTTTTACCATACCTTCACAATTATTATTTTACATATGTGTTAAATCATAAAAATATGTGAAAAAAATGCCTTCCGTGACATATACATATAAAATAACAATCAATAACTGCAGTCATTCGCTGTGAATGTTACATCCGCAATTTTGTCTTTTAGTGCGTATATTAGGTATATTAAAAAAAATTTTTTTCCTTAGATTTGCTTTCATAATTACATTAAGAATTTGTCCAGTGGAAAGTATATATAAAAGTACCATATAGAACAAGGATGATAAAAATTTATGAAAATGTTCAGCACAAACAATTACATTTAATGCCAACAATAACGTTCAAGGTTACCAAAAGCCGTAATACCGCAGTATTGCTAATTTCCTAGATGAGTCACTGTATATCTTAATAGGTATTTTCCTAGAATTTTAGAAAAATAGTTGTTCATCAACAAATTTATAACAATTACAAACGGAATAATAAACACGTTAGATTCCTTAGTATCCAGGTTTTGCAGTCAAAAGTTGGTTCGGTGCAATTCCTCAATATTTTCTCCGCTTTTACATTTTGTATCAAATTCCTAAGTTGTGCAAATTACTAAAAGCCCTAGTTGATAAATATTCATTTTAACATTGTACCATTTGTTTCTCTCACACATTAGAGTGAGAATCAAATAATAGGAAAGGGGATATTCAGCACCTCACCTTTAGTGGAGAACCAAAGACAAAAAGAAATCTGTGACAAGTGTAGCAACGTTACGTCAAACAGTATCACCATCATCGCCACCACAAGTAATATGCTCATGAAGTATGTTAAAATGGAAACTGTGAAGGTGACGATAGTGCTGAAAAATCTAGAGCAATATTTAAGCATCTTAAACTAGTTGTAGAGTGGGTTGTGTTTCGGAGTAAAATACTTAACTTTACGTACGTTCAGTCCACTTAGCTGTAAATGAATTCTAGCAATAGCTAGGAAATTAAACCTGCATCAGACAAGCGTTCTGCTGAGACGCGAGTGCTGTAGTTACTGTAAATTCTCCTTCATAGAAACTGGCTTAAAATCCGGTCCACCGACGCTTAAGGCCGATGAGATCTAAGTCTAAGACAACTACTTTGAAAACACCAACAATCCCTGGGAAGGGTGCATTACATTAGGGATGCATTATCACATAAGGCAAAATGGCAATAGAATTTGACGAACATCATATTTAAACAATCATATGAGGTGACACGTTTTACTCCTTGGATGTAAGGTAAGATTGAACAGTATCTCACGTATGTGCTAAAGATGTAAGAATATGTAGAAACAATTCTATTTGTTTTTAAATAAAGTGTTGTTATTTTCGCTTTTTTTCTATGTATGTATGTATGTATGTATGTATGTATGTATGTATGTATGCATGTATGTATGTATGTATTATATATGTATGTATGTTTCTATCTATCTATCTACCTCTCTGTCTGTGTGTCTCTCCACCTATCTAACTATCTACCTACCTATATATCTATCTATCCATTTATCATTATGTGTGTGTGGTTTGGTGTGAGTATGTTTGTGTGTCTGTGAGTGTGTATGTACACTGCGAAGTTACTTGCAGTCAACCAGAAAACGACTGATTTAGCTGGTAGACACTTCCTTGAAAATCTTTGTACTACATAGCATTCTGAACGCTTACGTTCTACATAACAAAGGTAACCGGTAGAAATAACTGCCATCACAAGAAAGAAAAGCTATACTCAGCGCTCAATTTCTTCATAAATACAATTCTAATTTTGCATTTCAACACGAGCACCGATATATAATTTGCTTTAGTAACAGTATATGTTAATCATTCCGCTGTTCCTGTGCCCAGATGATCTCCAGAAGAATTCTACGTTTTCCACGTCTGACTTGATATTATTGCTATGGTCATTACAGGGGTTAGGTTTATGGGTAAGTGAAATCGCTGGAACACAAATGTCTATAAAAATTCTGTAAATGAGTGGTTTGAACAATTTACCTACATATTCAAACGCTTAGCAAAAAAGATTATTATACGGATGTATTCCTGATTATCCCGGGGATAAATTTGTTGGAAATTAATCTTATCGAAATACTCACTCAGAGAAATACAGAAAATGAACAAGATTAGAAGTAAGAAGCACGTTGGAATTATCTAATAGTAATTTTATAAAACACAAAATACTAAACACTGCAGCGAAAATGGTTCAATGTTGAATAGGAAAGAACTGTTTCATTAACAGTCCCTAAAACAGTATACTGAAAAATAATCAGACAACAAAAGCTACCGTTGTAAAATATGTGGCTGATCTCTTTTTTGTTATTGTTCTTTCAACAGACAAAGACTACACAGTAAAGACATTTATCTACTTATTACTTCCCTTGAGAAATATAATAGCGACTATTTAATGATTTTTCTAATTGAACGTACATACGAATATTAACACACTCACATACATACACACATACATGTATCCATACACACACAACCACACACACACATACTCACACAGAATCACATACTCAAACGGAATCACAAGCAAGCACCCAACCACACAGACACACACCCACACACACACACACACACACACACATGTGTGTGTGTGATTTTACGTGAAGGTGTTATTGCATCAGTGTTCATAGGTGAGTATATGTTGTTATTTCTAATGCAGCTCTTCTCTGGGTGCATCGATTTCTAATAATAAAATAAAATTGGAATCTGTCTATCAGTCTACCTATCTATCTATCTATCTATCTATCTATCTATCTATCTATCTATCTATCTATCTATTTATCTATGTGTGTCTGTGTGACTGTCTGTTTATCTATCTACCTCTGTGTGTCTGTATATATATATATATATATTTCCTTTCTCCCCCCCTCGTTCTTCCTCTGTACTACTACGTATCTCGCCTTACCCCTCTTGTTCTTCCTCTGTTACTACTACGTATCTCCTTTTCCCCCTCGTATTTCCTCTCTTTCTCTTTTCCTCTCGTTGCTCACCTATTCTTCTACTTCCTCCCTCTCTTTCTCCCGCTACCACTCTCTCTCTTCCCTTTACACCGGCATGGTCACATGCTTCCGGTCAATAATCCTTTCCTTCCTTGGCTTTCGCCAAGTAACGCACGCCACCACTTTGTCTCTCTCGGTTCCGTGCCTCATCGCGTTCATACACACATAATTTTTCTCGT
>NC_068987.1:53289225-53293775 GCF_001194135.2 Octopus bimaculoides | reverse complement strand
TATATATATATGTATATGTATATGTATGTATGTCTCTTTACTTACCTACATGGTACATAAAGACGGAACTTTGCAATAAATCTCGTATTGAAAGTTGTAATATTAAATATTGTTGGGAAGGGATTAGAATGTTGAGACCACAATGATAAATTCAGAGATTCAATCACGAGACCAGGCATGGAGCGTTGTGTCCTTGTGCAAGACACTTGAGTCACTGAAGTCTAGTCAACCGCAAATGAATAACTTCTATGAGGTGCGGTTTTGACGATATCTGCGTATGTTGATGTCTGTATGATCACATTTAACTATTAGCAAAAGCCTGAAAATTGATACTAACTCGCGTATATCGATGTCGGTTTTCGCTTTCCTTCATTTTAGCTAAAATATACATGTTAATCTAAGGATGAGTATAACGTAGGCTGAAGTTAGGAAGATGATTTGAATTTACGAAGAGAGGCACCGAAGGGAGAGAAAAGCGAGAGAGAGAGAGATAGATAGATAGAGAGAGAGAGAGAGAGAGAGAGAGAGAGAGAGAGAGAGAGAGAGAGAGAGAGAGAGAGAGAGAAAGAGTGAGAGGGAATGTGTGAAAAAGGTGGAAATGGAGGAACAGTTATGATTGACAAAATGACATTTCTTTATCCTACACAGAAAGGAGAATCAACAGAAATAAAAAATAACAGTAAGCTCGAGTATCTAAAAGCAACTGACTCAATATCACAAACGTAACAAAAATTCGTGGATAATTTTGAGAACTGTATGTTATTTAACAGGACTGATTTACACACACACACACACACACACACACACACACACACACACACGCAGAGAGGATGCGATGAGCTTCTGCACAGTTTCTGTCAAACACTTTCATTCACAAGGCGATTTATTAGAAGGTATTATTTAAAACTTAATGTACAACCACGTTACAACGAATCGAACTTTTTATCAAGCGCAAGAATATATTTACATAAGTGAACTAGCAAGAGCTGTCTAATAATGCTTGCTCACTCCTATCTTCATTTTCATTCAAAATTCTATGTAATGATATCAGCTATAATTTCATATATACGTTTGGGTTAATGTCATCGCTTCAATTAACGTTCTCTTTTCATAGAAACTGTTTCCCTGGGAGAGTTAATAATAGTAGTCTGTAATAACCTCATTGAGGTTATTTAATAAATCTGAAGTATGTGCAGAGATACGGTTCAGGCTAAAATGCGATTAAGCTAACATTAGTCGTTGAGTTATCAATTTCTTTTCCTCCATTCATAATTTCAATCTTAGTTAAAGTTTCAGAGTTTCATGAATTGCAGCAGTAGATGAGTTTTCGTTTATACTTAATGCTTTCTTTCCTCACTCCTACCTTCAATTTTATTCAAAGTTCTATGTAATAATATCGCCTATAATGTCATATAATATGGTAGGATTAAAGTCATTTAACGTAATAATGTACTTCAAACAATAGGTTTGAAACTTAAAACGGCATGTGTCAATGCACTTTGCTTGAAATTAGAAATTAAATTCTGATAAACATAAATTTAACGAACTCAAATAATTTATTAATATTTTTTAAGATGAAATATTGTCTGAACTTCAGGGTATATCAATATCATTAGTGATATCAAATTATCGAATTAGTGTGAATTCAAGGTCACTGGATTATGCGTATTTTAATATTGTGATTGAATTGCTTATATTTCTCTGATGCAAAGACCACGGAACTCATCTAACCATTTCATTTTCCACTTGTTGGCGGTGGCTCAATGGTATATGTGGGTGTAGTCAAGTTTATTAACTCCAGACCCTGTAAATATATCTTCATATAAAACAACACTACATTGTAATACATTTTCCCAAACTACATGCTTGCCATTACACTTTATTGACAATTCAAGCGATCACTTACATTATAATACAGGTAAAAGTATACGATGTAAACGGAATTCAAAGAAATATGTCAAATTTTCAAGCAGAATGCAGGATTTTGTTCAGGAAATACCTTTCATATAGTCAATCTTAATGTACATGTTTATACTGGATATCTGAAAACATTTAAGGGCACACAATTCATAACAAGATTTCGAAAATTATTGTTCAAGTGTGGAAGCCAATATTACTCCATGTTCCTCTATTCTGTTCTGAACTCATAAAGCATGAACGCGAAAATGCAGGAAAAAATCATACATCTTTTAACCCAACGGAATTAAAGATAATTCTGCTCGAAATAAGAATATCAGCGCCTTTCAAGTCAATATTGTATCCTTACAAACAACAATTGGGGTTTCTTATATATTAGATAGTAGTGCAAGTTAAATATGAGATAAACATATTTGTTTTTGGTTTACAATATTTACGAGCTTTAGTTTTGTTATGTCGAAATGAGAAATACTTCGATATACGATTTACAAATGTTAATAAAATACACTTATTGCAAGGATATGTATTATTTTCTAGAAGAAACAACTAAACAAACACTGAAACGTGTATTGTTTGGCGCCGAGAAGTCAGAGCTGAAAAAGAATGAAATCTTATAATTATATAATATCTGCGGCAATTGTGATCAAAGCCAGGATTCATGAAGCCTTGTAAATTTTTGCATTGGCGAAATGTAAGCCGTAAAAAGTCTTAGAAAAGAATAGGTTACATTGAGTTGAACTGTTGCGAGGAATGAAAAATTCGATGATTTACCGGATTTTACCGGAAAGCAAGATTATAGAAACTGATTATACGGTCGTACAAAGGTATAAGGAATGAAAATAATGTTGAGTGGTAGAAGTGTTAAAAAAAAGTTCAAAAAGAGAGTGAGAAGTGTAGGAAAGGGACAATGACTGAATAAGTGAATTTAAGGTCAGTAAATTCTTCATGGAGTCATCCCAGCTGATATAGGAAGGGGTTAGTGATTATGAGGTCAAATGAAACAAGTGAAGTATGAGAAGGCATTGTGAGGAGAGCAACGGAGAAATAATAGAAAAGAAAACAGGTCTATACAAATGGGTATAACTACATAGGCTCATGTCAGGTCGGTTGATCTCATTTAATTAAAAGTTCTCGAAATGTAGAAGTACAAGCGCTTGAAAGTAAGGATGCGTGTGAGTGTGAATGTGTGTGTGTGTGTGTGAGGGGGGGGGTGAATTGAAGGAAACATCAACTACAATACAAACGTTCCAAGTTAATAGGCCTTAAAATTAAAGATATTGTAAATTATCAAAGTAAAACGAACGCTAACTGTCATTTATATATGATCCTACCTCTGACATTGTACCATCCTCATTCTATTTTGCTTATAACAATTCTCCTGTTAGCTGAGAAAATGCAATGCCAATACATATACGCTTTCAGGTTTCTTAGATAATGTTTTATATTACAACCTGGGAGAGGATGTTAGACTGTATTATTGAAGGACGTGAGCAGCCACAAAGGAGACATTTGGAGACAAAGTAAATGGCGAAAGTTGTCATGTCAATTTTTATCTAATTTTCTGAGGGCATTATAATGTCTCATACAACAAATGTAGAAAGTGGTGATGCATGAATATTTATTATAAGATGTAAATAGCTCATTAAAAATGTAAGTGGTCTTGAAAGATTTATTTGTGTAAAAAGAAAAGGTGCCGTTATATATATATGTATTCAGTATATATAAATATATATGTGTTTGTGTGTCTGTGTTTGTTCCTCCAACATCGCTTGACAACCGATGCGGGTGTGTTTACGTTCCCGTAAGCTAGAGGTTCGGGAAAAGAGACCAATAGAATAAGTACTAGGCTTACAAAGAATAAGTCCAGAGGACGATTTGCTCGACTAAAGGCATGCCCGCAGTCAAATGATTGAAACAAGTAAAAGAGTATACATGCATACATACATTCATGCATGCATGCATACACGCATCAATCCATATATATATGTGTGTGTATGTGTATATACGTTTTTCTGGGTGTATGTGTATCGATACAGATAAATCGATTGATAAATGATATAGATGCATGTATTTTATGTACATGTTTGAGGCTTGAAGAATGTATATAGATATGAATATCCATAATACTTTGCATTAATGATAAGAGATACAAAATTGAAAATGGAAAGCCCTCCATAATATACCATTATTATAGAAATGGTAAATCACGCTTCCACACACACAATTGCACATTTAGTGCATAATTTAACAGACGTCACACAAATGCACATACACACACACACACACACACACACACACACATACACACACACACGGGCACGCATATACATTTACATAAATTCACACGTATAGATACATGCATATATGTACAGATACATAAGTGTGTATGTATAAGTGTATGTGTCTGTGCGTGTGAGTGCGTGTGCGTGCATGTATGTTTATATATTTATAATGCTCACGTGATTTGGGGCCTTGCCAATAACGATCTCCAATATCGATTCTGCTGTTGATAAGATCACATAAAGATCACATAAACCCGTCATGGATCTGATCCTGCGTGTTGGCAGTTGAATAAATCGTGCGAGCAAAGCAAGGTAATAAACGTGTGTATATATATATATATATATATATAT
>NC_068987.1:53283379-53289024 GCF_001194135.2 Octopus bimaculoides | reverse complement strand
TATATATATATATATATATATATATATATATATATGTAATATATATTTTGTGTGTGAGTGGGAGAGAGACACATGGGGAGAAAACGAGAAGGAGACAGAGATAATTATACTACAGTCCTGTTATATTTCCTTCACTACAATTATGTATGAATTCTGTCTTACTCCCACATATATCTTACATTTTTTCTGAGTAAAATTCAGCGATTTTGCTGATAGTGAAGTATAATGTCCTTTGGAGTGGCGATATATAACGTCAAGTTCCCCAGCTTACAACAATGTGAGCATGAACACAAAATGAAAGGATATGATTTCAGGTCTGTTGAATTCAGGTAAAGTAAAGAATATGCTCTCCACTTTTTGTTCACTAGGTGTAGACTACCGATTTGTACTGAAAAGCCACCTACAATTATATTGACACCACTCCCGTAAATCTCTCGAAGTGAAATACTCTTTACAGGACATGGATTACTTGCACTCTACAACAATGAAAGAACTTACTGCTATATTTTATGAAAGCTATCTTGGAGATGGGTTACAGGAAAGCTCATGGTATTTGCATTCAGAAATACACACGAACCTCACCTATTGTAGTAAAATAAAGATTATTCCAAACTCAACCTGAAAAGGGCTTCTCTGTCAGTAAGATCGGAATAGATTCAGTTAGCATCTGCACGCATTATCTCATAATCTTGTCACTACGCATATTTCTGCAATCTGACCAAGTATTTCTTTTTCTACACATGAATATCATAAACCCTGAAGGATTCAGTTGGAGGGTGTTAAATGAAGAAATCCATCAAAATGTCTGTTATAAAGGACATCTTAGTGGTCTTATGGCAAGCAGGAATTACAAATTAGCTCTAGAATTAAAGATTTGTGGATCCATTAGGATGAAACAAAGACAGCGGAACGGACTAGATTTTAAAGAATTGACAGTATAAGCCAACGAGCATAGAATGTTTGCAACACACAGCTTCGTCTAAGACGTGAAAATATCCTAGACTGGCGTCAAGTAAGCACTCCAGATATCTGTTTTATAAAGGCAGAGAAAAGACGGTAGAAAAATTAATCATGAGTCACTCATAATGTGTTGCATATCGTTATTCACGATAAGACCTCAGAAAGGAACGGAAGGAGATTTTGGTGAATTAAAGGCAATTCAGTGGGACGACCTGCAAAATCTGTGGCTTTAATCTGTAATAGATTTTCTAAATCAAGGATGAGATAAAGAATGGCATCAGTAATGCAGTATTTAAGACAACAACAATGTTACCAAAATCTCACTCTACTGACTCTCATTGAAGATAATATTGGGTCTTCTCCTTACAGGCAACGTTACTATTTTCCGAAGTTAGTTTGAGCATCGCAAATAAGTATAGAAGTATAAACTCAGTTATAACAATTACGCCCACGGCAATACTATAAATAACTACTCAAAACTTGAAGCTAATCGAAAACATGACTCAACAAAGCCAAAGGTTGTGTCTATCTTCAAAGAAGGCATATAATCAGTAATGGAAGAAATACTAACGGAACTCTTTGAAGATGGATTGTCAGGAATTATTAATTTACTAACAATTGAGTTACAAAGTTTTGATATGATTACATACGTTTTGACATGATAACATATATTCATCAAATTACATAAATAAACTGACCAATCGTAATCTTGCACAGATGAATTAAATGTTTGTGGGGGTTCTCATAAAATGAAGCAAACCATATTTTCAATTCTATATTTAAGAGAAATGTTCATCTACTCTTATTTTGAGGCATGTTTCGCCTTTGTATAACCTACCACGGCTGCATGGGATGGAGTACACGCAGTCTTTGGTTATATTCTCTTCTATTGGTGGTCTTACTCGAAGGAGATACTTGCGAAGTGTTGTATTACCCTTGAATACTGTCCTGATGTCATACGGGCGGCATCTCTTTTGTCTCTTTTCGGAGAGGCCTTTCACCTAGGGTAGACAGACTGTGGAAAATTTATTGGTTTCATCCTCTCTTTTCTTCATAATTGGAGTGGATAGTATGTTTTTGATGTAGCTGTTGCTTAATAGATTGTTATTGAGGTTGATCATTTCTTCGTGGCGTGTATCACGATCGCTACTTATATTCGTTGCTGGATGTTTTATGCACCGAGCAATCCCTCTCTTTACACTTTATGGATAGTTGGAATTGAAATTAAGGTATACGGATGTCCTGAATCCATATTTGGTGCATGTTATTAATACATCCAGAAATGCTAACTGATTGTCTTTTTCTTTTTCCATTGTGAACTGTACGGATGGCTTTGTTGAGTTCACATGATCTAACAACACTTGGATATTTTCCTGGTGGGGCCACAGTATGAAGGTGTCATCAATATATAGCACCTATAGTGTTGGTTTTAGTGGTGTTAATCATAAAGCTAAATTCTCAAAGTATTCCATGTATATAGTGGCTATTATAGGTGAACCCATAGCTAAACACTCTTCTTGTCGATATATATCAGTGTCCATACTGAAGTAGGTAGTTTCTACACAGAAGGTCAACATTTCCATCACGTTTTTATTGGTATACTAGTGCATTCTTTTAGATGGGTGTCTGTCACTAGTTTTTCTTGAATTATCGATAGTGACTGACCAGTTGCGACTTTGGTGAACAGAGCTATCACATCTCGACTCACCATATGGTTGGATTCAATGGAGGTATACTTGATCAGTTCTGTGAAGTGGGTGGAAGTCTTCACGTACGATGTTGACTTTCATGCTAATGGATTAATTATATCCACAAGGAAGCGACTCAGTGGATGACATACTGAACTATAAGTCTTAATAAGGCTTACTATAAGTCTTAATGGAATACCACCCATGTGAATCTCGGGGAGACCGTACATGTGTGGTAGTTTACTGTAGTCTTGAGTCAGTTGTTTGTACTTCATTGGTGTAAAGTGATCCTTGTTCTTGATGAAGATCTGTGACAACATCCTCTCTGTTTTCAGAGTTGCGTCTTTCATTTCTAGCTACCATCACTTGATAAGACTTTCCAATTTTTCTGAGTAGTCAAACTTGTTCATTACCACTGTAGCATTTCCCTTGTCCGCTGGAAGTATTATGATGGAAATTTCACTCTGTAGTCGTATGATAGCGACCTCTTCTTCCTTAGTGATGTTTGTTGTGAGAAGTTTCGCTTCATCTAGTACCTGTCTCATTTTCCACCTTAGTTCATTTTCCTGAGATTTTGGTATCTTTATGGCTATCTCTTCAATAGGGGTTATTATGTCCAAGTATCGAATGCGCTTGGTGGTTGTCGCAAAGTTGAGATCTTTGTTTAGCACTGCTTCTTCAGAGCTTTCGGGACGTCGGTTACTTACGTTAATTACTGCTTTCACAGGTGGGTGATGGACTTCAGTCTTCATTCTCTGACCTTTGAGTTTCATAAACTTCTTACTTAAGCTGCTTCCTTGTGGATATAATCAGTCCATTAGGAGGAACGTCAACATCATATGTGAAGAATTCCACCCGTTTCACAGAATTGATCAAGGATACTTCCATTGGATGCAACCATATGGTGAGTCTAGATGTGAGAGGTCTGTTCATCAAAGTCGCAACTGGTGAAGCACTATCGGTGATTCAAGAAAAACTAGTACCAGACACTCATATATAAGAACGCACTACTATATCAATACGAAACGTGATGGAACAACATCGAAAAATACCTTCAGAATGAGAACCCAGGTACGAAATTTCTCCAAAACACCTGATGAAAGCTGGAGGGTATATTATCCGAAAAGTTGTATTAACAACAAACAAGATAAGGACAAATATCCGTCAAATTTAAATAATAAACAATTCTTTTTTTATCAGTCGTATTTAACGACAAAATCCATTGATATCTGCATTATCTTTATTTTAAAATCCAATTCAGATGATTGACATTACTAATGTTGTCTCCCTTGCATTTTGTTTTGAGATTTCAAAATGCCTAAGTAGAAACATTTTGCCTTATAACTATATGGATAGTCTCAGCAGATCAAGTATTGTGAACTCTCTATGTGTTATATGTGAATCCCTATCGCTTGTTAAATTCAGTACCTTTTAATTTTCCTTGAAGTAATTTTCTTCAGACCCATTACCGACAAACATAAATAGTGAGAGGACAGAGAAAAATAGTTTTGCAGATCCCCACGTAATTGATTCATACATCGCATAGTGAGCATTATGACATTCAGCTGGGAGTAATGATGATAAATCATGAAGTATGTATATTGCTATCGATGGTTCCGCTGACTACGTGTGCACCCCGTCAGTATGTAATCTGTGGAGTCAACATTATTACCCCAGCAATTGACTCCATGACAAATCCACGAAAACTCGAAGTCTGTAGATAATAAAAGAAAGTTTAAGTAATTTTTGTACAAAATTGGAATTAAGCAGTCTCGAACTATCGTAGAGATATCATTAATAGCCGTGATTTTCACTACGCTCAAAGATGGTCACGAGGTATGATGTGATTGAGAGCGGGATGAGACAGGGACTACGTACCATTAAGAACTACAGCTTGATAGAAAGTTCAAAACATCTTGTTAACAGATTAGGCTTTTGCCAAGAATCTTTTACCTATAAAACATTCCAACTGACTTGTATGTCACGGACGACACTGGATGAAATTGGAAAATATATCTAGAGATGTCACTTAGTCTCCTAACATGAAGGACGGTAACAGATTTAAATATTGTCACTGCAAAATTTTATTTGCCATTCATATTAGTATTGATAAATTGTAAGACAACAAAATCCCATTCTACAAAATATGGTAAGGAAAGCTTTTGCCGTTGGGGTGTCTAACATAGAGTCTCAAGAAGTGAGAAAATCTGTACAGATTAAAACGATTACCATTTGAAAATAGCGAACACAAAATATCAACAAGTATAGGTGAAGTACTATAACCAGTATATTAATAGCAGGCGTGATATCAAGATCAGAGAAAGTTTCCAGTGATTTTAGAATGCCATTGCGCAATAAGCCTGACAAATATGTGAAGGAGATTAACAGAAAAATATATTTACATCACCAGCATATTTTAAGCTGTTTGAATCATGTGCCATAAATATTTAACATCCCTGAACAACTACATATCCCGAATAACTGGTCTGGTTCTGGTACGATTCCCGGAAATATATCTCTTTGGCAGTGTAGCAAAGTTTTTGATATATTTGTGAGAGTAACGATCCATGAATGTATCATCAATGAATTACACAAGGTTATGATCTGTATGAACAGCATGCAAATGTAATGAAATAGCGTTAGCGATTGAATGTCAAGATCTAACGAGAATATAATTCACTAACATCAGTTAGGAAATTAAAAGAAAAAAATAACAATATGTGAAATTCAGTGTCTAGAAGACAACATCTCATGAACTATATCACGCAAATATATGAGAGAATGACCAAAGCTGAGGGGTAAATATAAATAAACACGTATTTATAAAAATCCTGTAACATGCTTACATGAAAGGCTGCTCGAGTAAATAATGGTGTGACACATCTATGCTATCCAATACCAATGTCGGGAATATTTTGTCAGAAGCTATCAAAAGTGGTCATATCTAGCCGTAAAATAAGATATCCTGGGGTACAAGCACACACACACACACACACA
>NC_068987.1:53278463-53283082 GCF_001194135.2 Octopus bimaculoides | reverse complement strand
ATTTATATATATACATATATATATATGTATATATATATGTATACGTGTCGGCTTGTCTATATGTATCTATGTATGCATATATAGATACATATATACCTTAATTTCTTTTTCTTCTTTCAGTCATTTTTCTCCGGCCATGCTGGAGCCCCACCTTAAAGAGTTTTCTTTTTAGGAATTGACACCAAGTCTTACTTTTTGTGAGTCTAGTTCTCATTAGCCCAACCGTTAAATAACGGGGACGTAAACACAGCAACATCAGACAAGTGAAGGTGTGGAGGGACAAAAACAGACAACACACACACACACACACACACACACACACACACAGTCAATAAAACATATACCAGAAAAGAAGCACACTTTAAAGAATAGCGCAATAATTATTACAAGAAAAATTAAAACTTTGGACATAGAGTTCCCAAATATTTCGTATCCACAAAGCCAAAGCCTTCTGGACAGCTCGCTAAACTCTATACAAAGATACAAAATTTTAAATTTTCTACGTAACAGACGTAAGGAATTGCTTAGAAATCGAGATTCAAGTTTTAACGTATAAAAACGTTAATGCGGTTGGGTTGTCACCCCTGAACCAGAGGATAAAACAACCCTTCTGGTCCCGAAAAAACTAACCCGCAAACGGGGACTCCAGTTTTGCAGTAGATAACGCTTGAAGTGGACCCGTTTAGAGAAAACTTCTTTACAATTTTTTAACGCGCCAGGTTTAGTATAGTCCTTAAGAATTTTGGCTCTCTCCGCGATGCAGATTTTGCAACGGCCCCTCCCATTAATATATGGCCTGGATGGTCTATTATTTTCCCCCTGATATCGCATGAGGTCCCTTGATCTTTGAGGTGCCAAGCATGGCAGGCCAGGGTGCTGGGACTGCGAACGCCGGATACCTCCTGTGTGTCACCGGTCCTGGGTTGGTCATCATCTCTAAGTGTGGCGATTGCACTGATGTGGGGCTGGTCACTCTGTCTGTGTCTGTGATAATGGTTTGTT
The DNA here is from genome assembly GCF_001194135.2 of Octopus bimaculoides. Lineage (NCBI taxonomy): Eukaryota > Metazoa > Mollusca > Cephalopoda > Octopoda > Octopodidae > Octopus > Octopus bimaculoides. The sequence continues at coordinate 53,282,080 of NC_068987.1, read as the reverse complement.
CATCATTTGTGTCGGTAGTACTGAAGTCGTCAGTCACATCCTCTATGACGTTGGTCCTGGATTGGTCATCATCTGTGGCTGTAATGATTGTACTGGCGTGAGATCTGGCTAATCTGCTAATATTGCTGTTGGATGGTACATTGCTGGTAATACAGATAGCAGGTCTAGGTCTGACTGTAGCTCCATAGATGACCCCTTCATATACGCATCGGCCTCCTACTAGACATTTATTATATACCTTGCAAAAACAACCTGCCTCCTCCCTTGTATTGTGGGTACTTATTAAAATACTTTTTTATGTTAGGTGCACCACTAAGGAAGACTCTTAGTTGGTGCCTGTTAAATAATTTCCTGTATCTATGTGTATGTGTGAAATGTTTGTCTATTAATCTAAAGAAAATCCTTTCCACACAAGTCTTGACATTGAGCAAGAAGGATGGAGCAAACCAAACGACGTTTCTGCGGCGCTTCTTTTTCCGGGTGTTAGGTCGAGACATGCAGGAGATGCGTTCCTTAAACCCACTCGATGTCAATACCTCATTGAAGTTGTTTTATCCTCTGGTTCAAGGGAGACAACCCCTCCTCAGTAACGTTTTTATACATTGAAACTTGAATCTCGATTTCTGAACGTTTCCTCACGTCCGCGACGTAGAAAGTTAAAATTGTTTGATTTTGTATAGAGTTTGACGAGCTGGCCAGAAGATAAATTCCAACAAGGTCAGTCACTTGGGCGGAGTCCGCGTCACAAATTGTGATATGAAAGCAATTGGGTGTGTCCTTTCTAGTCCAAAATTTATTGTCATAATTGATTATGCGTTTACGAGCCGTTGGGATACCATTAATTTCATTTCTGCTAAAGTTAGTATATTTCTTTGCAAAAAGAAGGGCACTATTTAATACGATAAGGTTGAGAAAGAAATAATAGCTGTCAATGTCTATTTGTAAGAATTTATGTTTGTCCTTCCTTGGAATTTTAATGAACCAGCTAACCGCATCCTGAGTGTTAGATCATAGTTCTTTCTAAGTATGGATATATTGATCTAGGATTATTACCGAGGTATATTAATCTAAGTTGAGGGTTGGTTTGGAAGTTATATTTATGGTCTTTCAGTGTTATCCGTGGTCTGATATGTAAGAATAGTTCAGTTTTATCTTCGACGCGAAATTCAGAATTACCCTTTTTGTATCTAAATTAATTGTTTTAAGTTTATTTTTGTTTACTATTTTTGTATATTTTTGTGATTTCAGTTTTTAGTAGATCGTGATATGTATCTATGCTAAGGTGATATTCATTATGAGTTTTATCAGAATGCACAATTCCATCCTTGGTTTTTAGGTCACGCAGTTTTCATTGATATGTATTTCTTTTAAGTGGGTTTTTGATAAATTTAGTATTTTTGATGATGGTCCAAAATTCTTGCTCAATTGCATCAAGGTGATGGTTAGTTTTCGGGATATTCTTGGTTTTGAAGTTTCTAGATATTTTCTCCATTTCTTTATTGGTAGTTATGTTTTGTGTATCTTGTTTATTATCAAAGTACAAGGCTCATCATTTTAGTTTGTGGAAGAATTCATTAGTTTTTGTTTTCCCTCTGAAGATATAATGCTCAGGGCATATGAATTTAATAATCAATTAATTCACTGAGCTTTAATTGAAACAGCTCTACGTGATGATGTTTGATTTGATGTTATTAACAAACAACAACTTCCCAATATCCATTTTCTTCTTCTTTTATATAAATATAAGCTATGTTTATATATCTATACCGATTATTTTAAAGAAATCATTTACCCCCAAATATTAGATATGGAACCAGTATTTCCTTCGATGGCACCATTCCTTCATGAGACTACATAAACTCTAATTGAATTTATATATATATGTATATATATACGTGGTCAATAAGTATCATGACTGTTGCCCTAGTAACGAAGCTAAATCACACAGAGTAAAGTTGCTTGGCACTGATTGAGCTTGAACACTGCTGTGCATGCGCTCACATCCGCTATTTACCACAGTCCTGGGAAGGAAGGTGTATAGCGTGTGGTCGTCGGATTGAACATAACAGAGAAAGTTGAGCAGAGAATCTGCTTCAAATTTTGCCAGCAGCTTGGTGATACGTGCTCAGAGATTTAAGCAAAGTTTACAAAAAGTGTCCATCGTTCACGACATGATGAAAGGGATCTTGTGCAACTGAATACTGAGTGTCTTTTTGGTCAGCTGAAAGCTGTTTTGCCACAAACGTGTCAGACACGCATCTCATTCACACATCTTCAGTGATAATGGACTGAACTGAACCGTAACTAATTTGCACATCCTCTGATAACTCACGTATGGTGATTCGATGATTTCCCCACACGGTTACACGCATATCTGCGATGTTTTTCTCAGTTCTGCTGTGTCCGGGTCTCCCAAAACGTTCGTCAATATCGACATTTTTCCGCCATCTTGGAAACATCTGAATCACACATACACATGTGTGTGGCTGATACACTCCTCTCCATACACTTTCTGCAACTTTGCGCTGGCCTCTACGCATGTATCGCCATTACAGCTTTCTTTGATATAGTCAATGCGACGATCACGTGCTACACACCTTCCTACCATGCACTGCTCTAAAGAGCAGAAGTGAGATAAATCGTTAAAAACATAATGCACATGCACAGCAGAGTTTGTGGTCAATCTGTGCCAAGAGGCTTCACTATGTGTACTTTAGGGTCGTTACTATGGCGTCTGATCAAGAAGTGCGGATACTTCTTGATCAAACCGCGTATACATCCGACGGGTTTCTTTCAGTTTCCGTCTACCAAATCCACTCACAAGGCGTTTATCGACCCGAGGCTATAATAGAAGGTACTTTCCAAAGGTGCTATGCAGTCGGACTGGACCCGGGACCATGTGGTCTGGAACCAAGTTTCTTACCACACAGGTATAGGTATGTAGGTGTTTTTATAATATATGTGAGTAAAAGCATCAAGTTCTATTGTAGACCATTATATTTGAGCTTACTCAGTTGATGTCTCATCGCTGCTCCGGTTTGTTGTGCATTCTAGTTTCATCGTACGGTGGTGGTTTTGTAATGATAAAAAACATTCAAAATCCCCCACCCCAAAAATGATGCCACCGATCCAGACCCATTTGAAGAGATAGCTCCGATCACATATTACCTTTACATAAATTATGTTAACATGTAAAAGATAGACATAATTTGAATTCGAGTAGTGAAGACTGCAAGATGCTAAAGGCATTTCGGCAAATACACATTTCATTAAAAGCATCGAAATTGATGTAACATCTACCTTAATTTAAAATTATAATTTTAAGAAGTACAAACGCATATTCTATGTGTGAAATTTGATGATTACACCCACATATTTTAATATTGGTCTCCAGTGTACCAATTATATGATTGATACATAACCAATATAAATGGAAATAGATGTCTTCTTCGTATAGATAGAATTATAATCTCAAGACACATACAGCATACTTCAATTATGAATCACAAGTATCTCAATCCCTACCATCAATATCATATATATATATGTATATATATATATATATATATATATGTGTGTGTGTGTGTGTGTGTGTGTGTGTGTGTGTGTGTGTGTGT
>NC_068987.1:53276306-53278172 GCF_001194135.2 Octopus bimaculoides | reverse complement strand
ATATATATATATATATAAACCGATTTGTAGGCAGATAAGGCAATTAAAGTAGATATAAATCTCTCCTCCTTTTCAATGAGATAAAATGCTGAAGTGTAAGCGTTACAAAATTAAATTATTCAAGTTTTCTGCATTCTACAGCTCCAATAATCATTGACAATATATCAATGATGAATACGGTTAATACAGAGATGAATACGCTTAATACATAATTAATTTCGAAGTATTTGAAGGTAATTGCTTTTTTTTTAATGAGCATCAAAATAATGTTTCCTTACCCCTATTCAAAACATGGATTTGAATATCAGAGTTTTCATATATGTTGTAACTATTACTACAGCCAGCCATGGTACAGTTTTACTTCTGCTATTCTCTCGGTTTCTGAGACTTACTCGTTTCTTGTCAGTATCTAATACATTCGTAGAGAAAGGAAAAGGAGGCAGCATATTTTGTACGTGAAGTTTTACTGAAGATTTCGTTTATCTTATAAAATGTAAGTTTCTTTTTATTTTCCTGGGAGCGTATATAACTTGCATCAGTTGTATACATAGCCTCTACTGTCTCTTTTCGACGAACATTTTAACTTGAATGGCAGTAAGATTTGATTTTACATTTATATTCAAGTCGAGATGATGATGAATTAGTTTTTCGGCATGATGTTGTCCCTGACTTACCCAAGCATGAATATCTGATTCTAAAAGACTTTCTATTCATGATTAACATAATAAAAAAGGGAGATGGACATAACAGTAAAAGACATTGGTGAAATATTTGTAGCAGTATATATACTTGACGTTTATTAGGTTTTAAGAGCAACGGAGATAGTGAGACATTCACACGTATGCACACACGCACACACACACACACACACATACACACATACACACACACGCACGCATACGCACACACGCACATACAGTTTCTAACGACGTTTGACCCCATATGGCTCAATAATTGTTGAGAGATGTCCTTCCCTTTATGAAAGAATTGGTATCTTATTAACCCACGGATTAACAGCGTTTGGCCCCGAATGCAGTGTTCGGCACTCATTCTCACACTTCGATAATAATGTATATAAATATAAGTACATGATAATCGTCCGCTCATGACCAAGGATGACCATTGCTGACCTTTAGGAACATAGTACGCTCTAGGACTAACTTATATTTTGCATTTGCGGCTCTATTGGCGGCTAAAGAGCCTTGCTCTCGCTAAGCATACACGACTGGAAACATTGCAAACCAAACATTCCCCATTCACTACGCTAGCACTGTGCTTTTGAGAGCAGCACGCTTAAATTCTTCATGAAGAATACGTGCTTTTTCAAAGGTGTCGACCCTCTTCTTATCCTGCTTCCTCCATCTGCGGAGATGGCAGGCATTGCTCTTCCAGTCGGTCTCCCGCATATCACAGGCTTTTAATGCCTTGACACAGTCCTTAAATCACAGCCTTCGTTTCTACAGGGATTTCTTTCCACTAACACGTTCCCCATATAGCATCTGTTTAGGGATCCTACTATTCTTTATTCTAATAAGGTGTCCAATTCAACATAACTGGTGCTTGTGCACAATCGCCTCAATACTCAAGATACCAGCTGTCCTCAGGACCTGTGTGTCTGGTGTTTTTAAAGTCCAGCCAACATTCAGAATGTGTCTCAAACATCTGTGATGGTAGCGTTCAAGGACCTTTACACTGACGTTTGTAAATGGTCCATGTCTCACATGAGTAAAGGAGCGATGTCAGTACACAAGCACAGTACACAGCAATTTTGATATATATAATACATAAATGCGTACATACATAGATACATAGATACATACATATATACATTCATACATACATACATACATATATATATATATATAT
>NC_068987.1:53274373-53275469 GCF_001194135.2 Octopus bimaculoides | reverse complement strand
TATATATATATATATATATATATGCATTTATATATGTATCAATATATCTCTTGCTCTCCCTCTCACTCTATACTTGCAACTGTATAAACGCACATGCACATATAAAATTGTTCACACATAAAAAAATGTATATAAATGCATCCATATATTTATCCATCTGAATGAAGGACAGTGTGCTCCGTATAAATTATATGAATCATATAAATTATATCACGGTTCACAACATGTTAACTGCCCACCTCTAGTTGTATGCTGTTGTTGAACTTATTCTTCTAATTATTGAAATTACGCTTGCGAAACTATTCACCCTATAATTCTCTTTGTAAATATCAATGTCCACTTATCTTAGAAAACTTGGTTAACTCATGCTATGTTCATCAGTTCTAATGTTACAGAGATATTCTGTTGCAATCAGTCTATTCATCAGGAGACCTGATGTTTTCTTCTTACGCATGAAAATTGAATTCTACCTTAAATTAATCGTAATTTCACCGCATTTCGTATGGGGGCTTGTTAATGTTAGCCGCTATATTTTGTCTTTTATTGGACTGTCTAACAAGAGAAATTTCCCTGCGTTTAGCATTGTTTATATACATGATTCAAAATATAAGGAACTACCGGAGTTATCAAAGTGTGTGTAATTGCCCAATTTCTTTTGATTGATAGACTGATGGTAGTTATGCAAATTAAAAATCATTTCAGTTATAGCTCCTAATAAAAATTTCTTATCTGAGATGTTATACAGAAAGATCCATTTTTTCCTGAATATGAAAATAATTTTTTTCTGATTTAAAAAAAATAAATCTCCTCAAATTTTACCTATCACTTGCGAGCAGTTTATACCTAGGCGCAGGAGTGGCTGTGTGGAATGTAGCTTGTTTACCAACCACATGGTTCCGGGTTCAGTCCCACTGCGTGGCACCTTGGACAAGTATCGTTTACTATAGCCTCGGGCCGACCAAAGCCTTGTGAGTGGATTTGGTAGACAGAAACTGAAAGAAGCCTGTCGTATATATGTATATGTATATATATATGTGTGTGTCTGTGTTTGTCCCACCAACATCGCTTGACAACCGATGCTGGTGTGTTTACGTCC
>NC_068987.1:53267962-53274200 GCF_001194135.2 Octopus bimaculoides | reverse complement strand
TAAACATACACTGATCAAATGTGTTCCATGATGATTATGACTTTTTGTATAGGTACCTAAAGACAAAATAGTCTTAAATACCACACTTCATTTATAAATGATAGGTTTCCATTTGATTGAACTTCCTTCAGCTTTTAGTTGCGTTTAACTTGTACTCTAAAGATACAGTTACTTCTTGCGTTTTCCTTGTATCAGTCATTTAGTATATTTCTGAGTTAAAATGAGGCTAAGTACTAGATATATTACATCTCATTTCCTATTCCAACTACAGTAGTATCACATTGCTCTTGTGAATATTTTCCACTGGACTCCTATGTAGTTATAGGAGGCGCAATAGCCCAGTGGTTAGGGCAGTGGACACGCGGTCATAGGATCGCGGTTTCGATTCCCAGACCGGGCGCTGTGAGTGTTTATTGAGCGAAAACACCTAAAGCTCCACGCGGCTCCGGCAGGGGATGGTGGCGAACCCTGCTGTACTCTTTCAGCACAACTTTCTCTCACTCTTTCTTCCTGTTTCTGTTCTATCTGTATTTCAAAGGGTCAGCCTTGTCATACTGTGTCACGCTGAATATCCCCGAGAACTACGTTACGGGTACGCGTGTCTGTGGATTGCTCAGCTACTTGCACGTTAATTTCACCAGCAGGCTGTTCCGTTGATCGGATCAGCTGGAACTCTCGATGTCGTAGGCGACGGAGTGCCAACAACCTATGTAGTTATATATGCATGCAGAAACGAACGTTCACACACACACACAAGCACACACACACAGACACACACACACACACACACAGACACACACATACACACACAGAGGCAAAAGAAATTTAGCCAGTCAATTCGATAGCCGTCGGTGAGCCGATTGTTTTTGTGATTCTTAATTCGGCACCTCCATAAGTGATGTAATAACAGGAAATATACCGCAGTAACTGGCTTCTCAACGGAGTATATGTATTATGTAGGCTACATAATATAATGCATACAAAGACACACACACACACATACAGACACACTCACACATACGCATACAAGAGTGTGTTTGTTTGTGCATGCGCTTGTTTTGTATGCGCATGTGTGAGTATATATCAATGCTCCCATGTATACGGAACAATCCAGCTTCTTGTTTTCCTGCGCAATATTCGTAACTTCTCTAAACACACAAGAAGGAGACTTAAAATATACAAACTCCTGTAACTATAAACGCTGAAAACCTCATACATACAAATATTTCCATAAGTATGTCCCTATGTAAGTGTATGTTTGTGTGGGTATGTATATATATATGTATATATATATTGATACCACCGAACACATATGCGCACACAACGCACACGCACAAAACACGCACACACACTCACATACAGGCATACGCACACATATGTATGTATATATGGTTCAAAAATTTAGAAAAAGCAAAATCAGAGAAGAGAGAGAGTGAGAGAGAGAAAGTGAGAGTAGGTACGTATCTGGATTGACGAATTCACATGTTGAATTGACTACAAGTAAATGGTTGATGGAAAGGGAGACAACAAAAACATGGATAAATTGTGGATGCGCAAGCCTGTGTTCGTATGTGAGGATAATATGTGTGTATATGTACGTATGGGTGATCGGATGTGTATCTCTGTGTGAAGCATGTGCGTGAGTACGATCGTTTTAGTGCATGTATATGTGTAAGCTATACAAATACATGCACGTGTGTGGAACGATGTGTTCCTCTGTGCTACGGGTGTTTATATGTGCGTCGTTTGTGTCGACGTGTGTATATCTGTGTGAATGTGTGAGACAACCAAATGTCTGCGTTAGTGAGTGTGCATGCAAACACAAGTGTGTAGAATCTAATGTGTGCATGTGGGCTTCGTGCGAGTGTATGTGAGCGTTTGTAATCTTTTGTGCGTGTGTCTGTGCATAAAATGTGTGTGTGACACTGCATGCGTGTGTATTATGTGTGCTTACACGTCAATATTGATTGTGCTTAAGCGTGTATATGTAAGCGCAGGCGACCGTGCTTGTGGGCGCTTGTATGTGTGTGAAGCTATCTGACATATATGCGTGTTGTGGAGTGATGCATATGGGGGCAATGTGGATCAAGATACGAGGTGGAATAGGGGCGACGGTAGATAGAGTTTTGGATTTTGTGGGTCCTCGTGTTTGTGGAATGGCACGGAATGTGTGTGCGTGTGCATGCATGAGTGTATGTGTACATAGGTGTATGTGTATAATGTAAGGGAATTACGGTGTGTGTGGTGTGGGTACTATGTGTGGTGCGTATGAATGTGTGTGGAGGTGGGTTTAGATGAAGTGAGGTGAGGATTTGAGACTAGGAGGAACTGCGGAATGAAAAGAGGAAATAAATTACTGCTCTTGACGGATGCAGGTGACCGGGAATCTCCTGTGCAAGGCCAGTCCGAACATAGCCTGATGTTTTAGTGAATAACGGATGAAGTGGAAGTTGCCTGAGAGAGTGGTGCTATTATTAAATCTGATGTCCCAAAGATATTTGGCAAACCGGTCGTTTAATGCCGGCCCATTTGGTCAGTATACAGTGAAAAAAAAAAGAGAGCAGGAGATAACAGAAGATTGCACTGCTGGAGATGCAGTTGAATGAATCGTATTGTCGTAGAGGTAGTGCTGGATGCCAATGAAGGTAATGGTACTAGAGGAGTAGGTACATGTGAGACAGCGTGGGTAAGAGCAGTAGAAAGAGCCAGATCCGGGGTGACAGGAGTAGGGAAGAGTTGCTGACCAGAGTATGACGTAGGTTATGAACGTGTTTCAAGGAGGACAAGAGGCAGGTAAGGAACATGTGCGAGGTAAAGGAAGTCAAGCTTGAGTCAGTGGAAAGCCAGGAGAATAGTGCATTGGAGTGTTGGGTTGGGACTGTGGTGGGCGTGGGGAAAGAGGAAGCGATTAAGGATGGGGTGAGTGTGGAGAGAGAGACAGAAAGAGATAGAGAAAGAGGGAAAGGATGGACGGTTAACAGACCAAGCACGGGTGATGACGGCTTGGATAAAGTTGGAAGGTGTGGTAAACAATGAGTTGGGACTGTGTTTCAAAGTCGTGATCGTCACTACAGAGCCGGCGGAAATATGTAAATATATACACAAATACATGAACACACACACGCACACACACACACACACACACACACACACACACACACACACACACACACACACACACACACACACACACACACACACACACACACACACATACACACACACACACATGCACATTTCTATCATTATACGTATATCTGTTCATATCTCTGCACGTGAATGATATTTCCTGTGAATACCCTCCTGATATAAGGAAACTAATTTTTCCATGTAACATATGTGCTACTGAATCTACAATCTAATTCCCACTACAAGAGACATCAATGTGGGCCGGCTTTTCTTAAGAACAGAAATCTTCACATCTATTTCTTCGAGCTTTGGAAATGGAATGTTATGCGCAAATTTAATTGTTTCAAAATTGGATCGCATACATAGTCTTATATCACTGACATTGGAACTTCCTAATACGATGCATAACAATTGTCGGTTTCAGCTCTCGTAGTTGCGTAATGCTTGCTTAAGGAATCTTGACAATTATCGCAATTATTTAAAGAAAAATGTTACCCACTCTATGTAATAATAGTTTCAAATTTTGACACAACGCCAGCAATTTTGGGTGAGGGGATGAGTCGATTCGACCCCACTACTTTACTGGGATATAGTATATCGACCCGAAAGAATGAATGACAAGTAGACCTCCGCGGAATTTGTATTTAGATGGTAGGAATTCTGACATCTCACATCCTTTCCCCCATTCTAAGTAATAATAAAATTAAATCATATTCCGCTTGATAAGGAGAACGTTTTAAGCTTTATTACCTGGTATCTCTCGTCCTGTTCATATTTTTCCTCTCTTACAATTAATTGTTCAGTGCACCACGCTTTGAATACTTACTGGTGACTAGCTATGCTTTAAAGATATGAACATTACGAGGATCGTGTATGTTGATATTGTAATTGCACAGTGTCTACTCTCTATTTCGGAATGTGACGAGTAACCAATGCTATGTTTTCACATTTAAGGAAGCAATTCAGCAGGATTCATTTCAAGGAAACGACGATAAATATTAGAAGAAAACATTTAAAACATATAAATGAAAATGGTGATCACGACTAAGATAATGATTGAGAGTAGGAGGTGGACCTTGAATCATGAAGCAAAAACATCAGCGAACAATGTAAGCGAAAATCAGAAATGAAAAATATAAAAATTGTAAGAGCAGAGATAAAAATGTATTGATTACATTCTTGTGAATGACACGTCAGAAGAGAAATATATCGTTTTCTGTGCATATCACTAGTACTACATGACATGTTAGCGTATGAAATGGAAGGAACGAAATATTATACTATTGGCTTTTATCACAAATATCTTCCATACTGAGAAACGATGGGTATTCGTTGTTGGCAAACACAGAGTTTATTGAATCATGTGCCAAGGGAACGAATTTTCACCATACTAGACTATTATATTTTTATTCAATGGAATCGAACAGTTTCACTAACGCATTATGGTAAAATAGAATATTTAAAATAAAAAAGAGTACAAATATGTGAATGAATTGCAAAAATATTAACATCGAAATCATTTTCACTAAAATTTTATGGACTTGCATTTCATTTACGGCAAATGGAATTGGATTGACAATTTCTGTAAAATCTCACGAGTCATTGAAGTATGAGTGCACCAAACTCACAAACCTGTATTCCTCAACCAAATAATAAATGGTTTCAAGCAAACACTCACATTTATATATGCCTGAATGAACACACATAGAGTTACAAATTAATACACTACCACGCACGCAGTTTCAAACATACACACGCGTTACACACACACGCACACACACACGCACACACACACACACACACATAAATACACACACATACACATTACTTCTGAATATATAAGATTGAAACACATCACTTATGTGTGATTTTGTAGGGGTTACTGATTTGATATTAAGAAAGATTTGGTGAGAAATTACAGAAATATATAAAATTCAATTTCTAGAGTGAATTACTCCCCTGTACATAGGATATGTGTAACAACAGACATTCATATATATGCCCAAAAAAGAAACGAAAAACTGTTTCCTGAACATAATGGATATTCAAGACAATATAGATATTGCTTATAGTTTAATCTCGATGATAGATGTTTGGGGGAACGGACGACATAACAGAAGCCATCCACGAGGTTGAGATACATTATAGTTGCTGAGATTTACTGAGTTCTTTTGGGATTCAGTGGCAAATGGTCTTCCCAAATGGTCTTCGATATTGGTATCATATTTAGTTTTTATATTACAATCATAAGTTTTATATAATCCAAAATATCGTTATGAAACATACGGTCTTATTTAAATATGTGCGGATTTTTGCACCTCTGTATTGCAAAACGATTTCAATATGCAATTATATATTGTGCTTACTATGTTCTCTTCAGAATACATATTTCATTCCTTTTAATCTTTAACTTGTTTCAGTCATTTGACTAAGGCCATGCTGGAGCACCACCTTCATGTCCAAATTCGTTTCTTCGTAGATGGACATTTATTCATTTGGTAGTCTTCATAAGTGATTGCCAATAATAACATGATAGTAATCCTACATTGGAACACCATTTTTGAAAGATTATAAATTATCCGGTTTCGCATATATTTCCAGCCTTGTGACAACCTGATTTCTATGATCATATTTTGAAATAACAGAAACATTTCTAGAATATACATGTTATTTCCTATGTATATTTTGAATAATAAAAAGAACTAAAAATAAAAAAAAATAAAAATTCCCAAAACAAAAACAAGTAAGAACAACCCAAAAACAATACGATGCTAAGAATTTTGCGGATCGATATTGTAAAACTAACTTCACGTGTGTACCCATAGCCCCATGTAGTCACGGAACCTTATTTGTCGTATAACCTCGCCTTAAAAGAAAAATATATGGTAGTGCGGTTGTTGTATTGGCAACACAAGAATGTTAATCGAAACTGTTCAAGATCAATCATAGGCTAGACGTTCATGTACACTGATTAGAATTGTGAATTTCAATTATTGAAAACGCGTTCCCAGATGGATACAATTGTGCAGAGTCCGTTTGTCTCTATATGGAAAAGCTGTTTGAATGTCGACGTTTGAAGACATTTGTAACTGAAGTTTAAAAAAACATA
>NC_068987.1:53263208-53266572 GCF_001194135.2 Octopus bimaculoides | reverse complement strand
ATGTATGCATGTGTGCGTCAAATATGTGTATATATGAAAAAATGTCCATTTCAGCATTTCTATCGCGGTGGAAATTATGGAGCATATATATATACATATATATATACATATATATATACACATATATATATATATATATATATATATATATATACACGCACAAGCACGCACGCACGCACAAGCACGCACGCACGCACAAGCACGCACGCACGCACGCACGCACACAAACAAACACACACACACACGCACACATATACGTATATATATAACACCAGCTGTTTTGCATCAAAAAAGCTACTTATTGTTTAAAAATTCTCTATACATAATCAATGTTCATTTCCTATTACGTATGAAATGAAATGAATTGACGTGTTTAATTTGATTCGTACGGAAATATCTACGAAATGGATTGGATATAACAAAATATCTGAAAAAGTATGCTAAGCAGTTGTGCATTTTCAAAGTTGAATTTATTATTAAATCTTATAAGAATATAGGTAGAATTATGATTTACTTATTTGTTTTGCAAATGATTTACTACTTTTAGTAATAAAGATATGGACTAATACAGAAACAGCCTGAATGAAGTAATGAACTTTATTCTTCTAGTTTAAATGACATTCAGATTACAAGGATATATCAAACACCAGAAATAATATCAATTTAAGTTGGCTTGCTCGACTAATATTAGCTTCAAATTTCGGCTCAAGACCAACAATTTCGAGTGGGGTGTGCTGGCTAAATCGATTACGCCGAACCCAGTGTTCAACTGATGCATATTTCGACAAACCCCAAACGAATGACAGAAAAAGTCAACCAAAGAAGAATTTGAACTCGGGACGTAAGGGCGGATAGAATGCCGCTATGAATGCATATAAATGCACACAGACATAAATAAATGCACCACCATACATTTATATGAGTGTTTAGATGTCTGCGTTTGTGTGTGTATGCGTGTATACCTGTGTGTGTGCATGTGTATTGCTATACTTGTATATGTGTGCGCACAAAATCGTGAGTTCAAGAAGTGTAGCTTCCTAGAAGGCAGAGCTAGAAATGCAATTGTCAAGTAGTGGAGAGGTTTTAAACAGGAGCGATATATTTAAAATTGGTAAAAGTGAAAATTTTCGAGGATAAACTGAATTTATTATTATTAATGAATGTGTTAGTGCTAATTTTTTTCTGAAGGGTTTTGCTGCCGTTTGTTTATGTAGTTTGATTTTTTTTTATCCATCAGTTTCTACTAAGATAGAGACGCGAGTAAAATTAATAATAGAGAAACGGAAATAAAACTTTGGTTACAGCAACGCCACCATAAATATACGTGGAAACCATGAGCGTGCTTTCAAGGGAGATAATCGGAGATTGTAATACTTGGTGTAAAGTAAAGTAAATAGAACAAATAATCCAGAATCCTTGTCCGCTACCGGATCGATACCAAAATCTCTTCCGTTCGTGCCAGTTACAAGGCGAAGCATCCCTGAAAGTTTCATCCGAATCTATCCAGCGGTTCTTGAGATATCTTGCCCATGGACAAACAAACAAACAAACAAACACGACTGAAACAATACCTCCGCCTTCGCTAAGGCAGAGGTAATAATAATAATAATAATAATAATAATAATAATAATAATAATAATAATAATAATAATAATAATAATAATAATAAATGCCCTGATGCAGTACCAGGCAGCAGTCTTTTATGACTTCTCAACATAACTGATCGGAAATGTTATTATGTACATTATTTTGATTGGTATAAAAGATGGGCTACAGCAAATGCTCTACTAAATACCACAGATCTGCTTGTCTGTCAGTTGTTTCACCTTAACTAGTTGAGCATGTCCATCACTGGCTGACGATGTGTGCATTTCTGATCATAAGCAGAAGTAGTGGGGGAGCATTATAGCCATGTGTTAAGAGGAATTCTTTGGGGATTGAATAATTCAACTCTGGAAACAAGGGTGTACCGTTAAACATCGTTAAACAACCATTCTCCAGAGAACCTTTGAGTGGCAAGGGCTGACAAAAATTCTAATTGTATCTCACCTATGATGGATGTGCCTGGTGTACCCTTGTCAGACGGCTAGTCATGATGTCTATACTGGGCTTCGTATATTTTACTCCAGTGTCACTTTGATGGCATGCGTTGCCCTCTCACTCAATAATAGTAATAATCCTTTCTATTATAGGGACAAGACCTGAAATTTGGGGAAGGAGGATAGTCGTTTAGATCGATCCCCAGTACGAAACTGGTACTTAATTTATTAACACCGAAATGATGAAAGGCAAAGTTGAACTCGGTGGAATTTGATCTCAGAACGTAAAGACAGAGGCGAAATACAGCTAAGCGTTTCGTCCGGCGTGCTAACGATTCTGCCAGCTCGCTGCCTGAATAATAATAATAATAATAATAATAATAATAATAATAATAATAATAATAATAATAATAATAATAATAATAATAATAATAATAATAATAATAATAATAATAATAATTATAATAATAATAATGATGATCCTTTCTGCTATAGGCACACGATTTGAAATTTCGGGGAGGGGGATCGTCGATTATATAGATCCCAGTGTTTCACTGGTAGTTAATTTATCGACCCCGAAAGGATTTTAAAGGCAAAGTCGACCTCTGTGGAATTTGAAGTCAGAACGTGACGACAGGCGATATACTGCTAAGCATTTCGTCCAGCGTGCTAACGATTCTGCTAGCTAGCTGCCTTAATACTACGACTACTACTACTACTACTACTACTACTACTACTACTACTACTACTACTACTACTACTAATAATAATAATAATAATAATAAGAAGAAGAAGAAGAAGAAGAAGAAGAAGAAGAAGAAGAAGAAGAAGAAGAAGAAGAAGAAGAATAGTTTGGTGTAGTATGGTATGGTATGGTATGGTATGGTATGGTATGGCATGGTATGAACATGAACCTAGCAAAGTATTAGAAAGTAAGAAATACAAGATGTTGTGGGACTTAAACATTGAAACTGACAGTGTAATAGAAGCCAGAAGGTCTGATTAGGTAGCAGTAGTGGTAGTAGTAGTAGGGACAGAGAATAGAAAATGCCAGATAATTGACTTCATACTCTCAAATAATGAAAAAAATTAATATGAGAGGTTTAGAAAAAATAGTAAAGTACTTATTCTATTGGTCCCTCTTGATGAACCTCTAATCTATGGGGACGTAAATACAACACCAGTCGTCAAGCAGTGATGGGGAGGCAAACACAGTTACAGAGACACACACACATAGTCAGACACACACAAACACACACACATACACACATACAGACACACACACACACACACACACACATGCACACACACACACACACACACAC
>NC_068987.1:53262178-53263061 GCF_001194135.2 Octopus bimaculoides | reverse complement strand
ATATATATATATATATATATATATATATATAGGATGCGCTTCATTCAGTTTCCGTCTACCAAATTCACTTTCGACGCTGTCTTCAGCCGGAGTCTATAAGCAGAAGACACTCCCCAACGGTGCACGCCTGTATTACTTATTCTTTCTTACTTATGTTTGCATTCATTTTCAAACACCCGTCTCATCCTATTTATACAGAAGTCTACGCAGTTCTAGTTCAGCTCTTCCATCCCAGTAATTTTTTAGTATGCAAGGATTTTGATTTTGATACAGATGTTTTTCTAAAAATAGTTTTGCACTTGCTAGTTCTATTGTCATGCTCTACATTCTTAATATTAATACGCGTATTCAATGCTTTTATTTTCGTAGTTTATATATTGTATGTTTTATATTTATTTATTTATTTATGCGCTCTTTCAAAGCCTAGCCAGGCGCATGGGCCCAGTTTCGCGGTTTCTATGGCGCGTGTACCCCCAGCTGGACGGGGCGCCAGTCCATCGCAGATTGTATGTTTTACTTTGTTTAACTTTATTTTGTGTTCTATTTTTATATCTGATGTCTATATGTGTTTGAGGGATATAACTTGCTAAATTAGCTACTCTAATGGGATCCATATTCAGTTTTAGAGCGCTGTTATTTTCCCCAGAGACGTCAGACGTGAATTTAGTTGTAGTCTTAAATTTTAGATAAAATGTCACTGTCAGTTATTCATTTGTGTCAAAACATAGTTTTGACATAGCCATTTATGATTTCTCTGTTTATTTCCGAGAGCTGGCAAGCCATTAGATAACTGTTTATTTCTTCATGATTGCCCAAACTCCATTTTCCTATATAGTATTCAAATTACGCATTCCTCATTTAACTGCAGTCACCCGATTGTAAC
>NC_068987.1:53258355-53262030 GCF_001194135.2 Octopus bimaculoides | reverse complement strand
TGTTTATCATTATTTCTCTTTTCAACAGTATCTTATTGATGGGCAGATGAGGGGGCGTTCATTAACTTTTGCGAGGATTCCTAAGAAGAAAGAAAAAAAAAAGGAAGAAACCACAACTCAGATTGTTAAATGAGAAAAAAAAAAGAAAATGTGTATAAAGTTATCACGTTATATGCAGACTGGTGAACGTGACATGCTTACAATTAAATGGATTGTGCTGAAATCAACCAAGGAACAGATGGTGGACTTATCAATGAATGATTAATTCTTTCGCGTAAACGACAGATTCATTTGAAGAAATGAGCTGAACCATGGTTCCATGCATTGTTACTTTGACAATTTGTCTCCATTTTCATTACTTAAAATACATAAATTTAATAATTCTTGGGTTTAATTCAAAACCACGAGATTGAAACTCGAACAAATATTTAAACAATTTTAATAATTCAAAAATATTTATCATAAAGATATTAGGGAAACAATAATAGTATGAGCAGAAGAAAAATTCTATCTTACAGAAAATCAACTAACAGTTACATTGATGAACAATATCTACACAGACATGGCAGAAATAAATAGACACCGCATAAAACATCGTTTTATGTTTATTCTAACATATAATGGTTTGGATTTTTTATTAATTAATATTTTTTTATATTTCAGATACTATATGTGACTATTGAATCATGCCATATACAAAAGAAGCCTTGGAACTGTCTGAACTTCAAAGAAGCCGTATTGCGGATCATTCTGAAGGTGGACATAGGGTAAAATCGCAGAAAACCTTGGGATCCCGCTTTCTTCAATTAATAGAATGAATGTGTAATTCACCAGAGAGGGGAAAAAGTCCACATTACCTCACCCAAATCAACCAGGGCACTCTGACAGGCCCCTTCTCTTTGTTAAAAGAAGTGTGGAAGATAATCCCCGTTGCAAGGCCTTTGACATAGCAGAGCAAGTTAATGTCAGTCCCAGCACAACTGTCAGGTATCTCCACAAACGTGGCTACTATGGCAGAGCAGCAAGAAGGAAGTCATTTCTTTGACCAGCCAATATCAAGCAGAGAAAAGATTGGGCTTGTGAGATGGTGGAGAGGCCACTAGTCTTTTGGGACACTGTCGTATTCTCTAACTAGACCAGATTTGCTGTATTTCCCGACAGTGTTTGAGTGTGGGTTTGTAGACTCTGTGTTCAAGAATTTGATGTGAAAAGTTTGCAACTAACAATGAAATACAGCAGCTATTCTGTGATGGTCTGTGGAGAATTTGGAGCAATGGTTGATCAAAGCTGGTGGAGTGGGAGGAGGGAAACATAAACTCAGATAAATATGTGTCCGTATAGCGGAAAGGATTCCTTCCAATCTTCTCCAGTGATGAAATGACTAAAGAAGACTGTTTATGGAAAAATGAGCTCCTGGTCACACGTCTAAAACGACCCAAGATTCTTTGGATGATAATGGCATTAAAAAGCTTCCATATCCAAGACTATCACGAGATATGAACCCTATTGAACACCTGTGACATAATGGACAGGACACTTCCTAAAAAGAACAAGAAAGCATATTCAAAGCCAGATCGTTTGAGAATTCTGCATGAAACTTGGCAAGAAATTCATCTGATCAGTGACATGCCTAATAGGGTCCTTGTATTGAAAAATGCAAAGGGCATGTCCACTAAATATTAAATATTCAGACAGTAATAATTAATAAATAATTTGAATGTATAATTTCAGATTTAAATAAATGTTAGTGATTGTAAGGGTGTTTACTTACTTCTGTTAAGTCTGTGTATAATTAAAACGGAGAGACATCTCAAAAGTAATTTAAATATATGTGCTACAGAATGCTAGTTATAAGTGATGAAAAGATACCGCATTTTAAATATATGAAATGAAACTGACCCTAAATGAAATTGATTAAACTTAGTGGGAAAGAAATTATAACTGGTCTTGGTTCATGGTAGGTATTTCTTTTATCAATTTCAGGAGGATAGAACGGAAAGTCAACCCAGCAGTAATTTTATCATGGATATATACGTTTGTAATCGAAGACCTTAAACATTTCCTCTCTTGCAATCTAAATTGTTATTCTACTTCCTTCCCATAATAGTAACGGTGGCTACATGGCTACATACAAAACCTAAATTCCATACATTTTTACAAAGAGATATTTGTTATATTACTATAAAATATATATTGACAAAACTTTTGGCTTAACACCATTCAACATATAAAGAATTTTGACCTGAGATAAACAAAGCTGACTACATTCCTACCGTTCTGATGACGTCTCAATTATCCAAGGGAATCCATAGTTATATCTTTCGTAGAAATTTCAGGCTTTCGTTTCTCTAAGGCTGAAAAATATTTCGTAATATGAAGCTCGATCTTTTTTCATATTCTCTCTATTTAAATATAGAATCACTCACAAATGCCTCTAATATTTCCTTCTCTTTTCTCAAATAAATTACAATGAATCCAGAATTCATTGTTTACAGCATTCTGTACATCAATATTAACATTTTTCAAATGGATGGCTTTGGCAACATTTGAGCTATTTCCCTTCGCTGAAATCATTATAAAAAACGCCAAGCAAGTCGTACTGACGCTAGTCTTCAGGTAACAGTTTTATTTTTCTTGCTCTGGGAAATTGCAGCAAGAGAATCAACTTTGGCGGTATAGGAAGGGAGAACATAAACGTACATAACGATTTTATCCGGCTTTCTACAAATTCTACCCTAAAAATTCATCATCATCATCGTCGTCGTCGTTATCATCATCATCATCATCATCATCATCATCATCATTATTTGGTCTGCCTGCTGGCAGAATCGTTAGAGCATCAGGAAAAAGCTTTGAAATATTGTTTACATCTCTGTATGTTCGAAGTTCAAATTTAACTGCACTCGACTCTGCCGTTCATCTTTCTGGAATCATTAAAGACAGTACAAATGAAGCACCGGAATGGTATTGAATAACTACTTGCCCGCAAAATGTATTGTCTTGTGCTTATATCTGTAAGAATTAATATAATGAATTTTTCTAATCTGATATTTTTCCGAAATTATTTATCTAAGATTATTTTTGGTATTTAAATTTACTTTTAGTTAAAACAATTTGTCTTATTCGAATGAGGAATAATATGGATATGAAGGAGAATAAATTTATAATGAATCTATGAGATAAGTAAGATACCATAAAAGCTATCTCGATAGATTTCATATACAAAACTCATTTAATAACGAGCAATTAGCCTTCATTAATGACACATGGTGTGTGAAATTTGTGCGCGGAATAATCTAATTAAAAGAGATATGGAAACATTTTTCAGGACAAATCTATATGAATATTACCGATATTATGACAGTAAGAATTTGATTAACTATTAATTATGAAATAGTACGATTAGTAATTTAATAATACATACCAGAATAATTGCTCCAAATAAATTGATTTTCTGACATCATAGTTTAAATTTAAGAAGGAACAAAGCGCAACATACAACGTCCGAGCGTTATTTGCTTCTTGTGTCAAATTCTTCTTTTTCTAAATTTGGGTCTCACATCTATGTTTATGTATATATGTACAGAGATGAATTTATGCATCTATACGTTTATATGTAGGTGTGAATGAATATGTATACATGGAAATATATATATATATATATATATATATATA
>NC_068987.1:53256994-53258238 GCF_001194135.2 Octopus bimaculoides | reverse complement strand
TGTGTGTGTGTGTGTGTGTGTGTGTGTGTGTGTGTGTGTGTGTGTGTGTGTGTGTGTTTGTTTGTGTGCGCGCGCGTTTTTGTGTGTGGATGTACGTATAGGTGTGTTCATAAATACATAAATATTTTCACACACGCAAAGGCGTGTGGCAGAAAGAGGTGGAGAGAGATAGGTATATAAAGAAAGAGAGAGAAAGAGAATTGGAGTGATGTAATATAGAATATGTTGTTATTCTGATTCTAGACGGGAAAAAGTAGAGAATATGATAATTATATATACTCGGCTTAAGGCTATATGGAGTAAATTTACATAATACAATATACTGAACTTCTATCACTTTTAATCAACTATTTCACTATAAAAAGATATTAACAGTATATTTATACCCAATACATTCGGGAAAATAATACTGGTATCAGCAAGATTAAATTCATATCCGTTAAAGCGAGGACATGGTTGTTCATGAAACCTTCTAACACAGCGGTAATGTTTATAAATTGTTCTCTACTGATAAGAATGCATTACATGTGCCAAATAGTCTCGCCAGTTCACATAAACCCTTGATACTACCGGGTACTGAAGTAGTACCTCGGAAAAGAGTTTAAAAGATATCGTTTATCTTTTACACACACTCCATATCTCTCACACATTATTTCTCTCTCAACAAAATTGTTTCTACATTCCATCTTCTAAATACACGATATGACGTATATTTTGATTCCTTCTCTTCTTTCTTTTCTAATAGATATTGTGACGGACAGGTAGACAGCTTCCCTTCAACAACTTTTCTTCTTCTCATTCTTCTAAATACACACTACGACATATATTTGTATTCCTTCCCTTCTTTCCCTCACATTAATTCATGTTGTGACGGACAGGCGGGCAGAGATCAGCTTCTCTTTATCTTTTATAAAATAAGATTACGACACATATTAACTGGTCCGGCTGCTCTTTCTTCTTCTGTCCAGGGAAATTTTGATAAAGACATTTAAACATCTCTCAATAATTAGAGTGTTTGATACAGAATTATGATAATTCTCTACACGTATATTACAGCACCAGAATGATATCTTTTAGCGTACACATTAAAACTTTTTGGTTTCGAGTATTTCTAAACAGTTATTCAAGTTTCGGAACAAAAACGATCAACGAAAAAAAAAATGATATTAGAGCATCATCTATGATGTTTAAAATAATATGTACTTGTATATGTCTCTCTCCCTATATCTATATCCCTTATATAT
>NC_068987.1:53253182-53255233 GCF_001194135.2 Octopus bimaculoides | reverse complement strand
TATATATATATATATATATGTATGTATGTATATATATTACTTAAGTAGAATGTACCTGCTCTAGATGCCAATCTGAGCAATCGAATGTGGTGTCCTATCAGTGCGAGTAGGAACTCGTTAAGTACACAATTAAGATAGGATGGTCGAAAACTTCTCAAACTATTTATAAATCAAAAAACGAGAGACAGGCTACCTGATATTAAAAGTGATGGTAGTTGAATAACATCTTACGTATATTATATAATTTTAAATCCAAAGATATTTGATATCCTACTTCAGTTCCGCTAAGTAATTGAGATAACTTGGTAACACGCTGAAGCTCAAACGAACGAAAATAACAGGATCTATATTCCAAATCACGAGGTACTTGCTATGAATGCAGTTGTGACTTAATTCCATACCCACCCTGGTCTAGCTGATCTGCAATTCTGTCTATGCATATCCGGTTTCTCTTTGTAGCAGTATGCGTAGTGATTCTTTCTTTTATGCGCGGTAATACGTGGTGGGTGTTACCCAAAAGAAATCAGAATTGTGCAATATTAACCTATTCACTTTGTTTTACATGTTTCCGATTTTTTTTCGCATCAAATTATCTATTTGATGCAATGCGTCGGTCCTGGGGCATTTCAACTATTCCAAACAGTGCTGGAACTCCTGCTAAATGACTTATTTTAACGCCTCCGTCGTTTTTCTTCACTTCTTCCACATCTGCAAATTCCGTAACACGAGCTTTCGTCACCCCTGATGACCTTCGAAAACAGGACCGAATCAACTTCCAACTGAGTTCACGACACGCATTCAGTCGTGCCTACTTTTGCTACAACTCTTTTCATTCGCAATTTGTCCCTCAAAATTCGTGAACAAGTTCTTCAGAACACATCAGTCATATCAACTATTTTGTCAATTGTTCGATGACGGTCCTCCAAGATCAGGTCATGAATTTTCTTGATGTTTTCATTCGTTCAGGAGATCGACGTTCGCTCTGAACGTTGTTGGTCTTGAAGCGACAGGTGACCATTCTTATAGCGTGAAAACCACTCGTAAACCTGTTTTGCTCATGGCAGCGTACTTGTAAGTTGTTTGAAACACGACAGCTGTTTCGGCCGCCGTTTTCCTCAAAATTTCACGGAACACGCTGTTCCTTCATTGCAGCTATCACAAAAATCGACGGACCGAGGGTGAAGCACTGTAAAACAAAGACACACGACGTGGCAGTACTACATACAGAATTAATGCGCCTGAAAAATCAATTATATTTTGCCTTCAAAATTCTCGGTGGAAAATTCTGTTTAGTAATAGAAACATCACCAGTGTTCAAGAAAATCATGTTTTGCAATCTTGCAAGTACCACTACCGCTTTCGTTATATGGCATAATCACTGGCATAACAAAAACTCTTAGGATACTGTATCTGTTTTAAAATCTAAAATGTATTTTTTACCTCACACATAAACCTTACATTTTAACACATTACTTCGTGTAAGCATCAAGGAAGATAATGTATATTGCTCTCATCATATTTAACAGCATCCCACTCTGTTCCCACTCACCTTGTTTCTGCGAGCAACAATTGAGCTAACATGGGTTTTGAAGCGAAATCTATAAAGATGTAGGTCTTTACATTTTACTTCTCAACTTTTCAATTCCATCATTTACATCTTTAAATCCAAAGAAATAAGGCGAAATATTCCTATGGATTTTGTGAAATTCTACTGTTTACTTTTTGATGTGGGTTACTTGGCTACCGTCAGAAATGGATTTAGTTACTAATGTTTAAGTTATACTAAATTACTTTGAATTTAACATAAGTGGAGAGAAGCCATCAAATCAAAGCAAAAGCAATAATGTAAAACACTGTCAAAATTTCTTAAAATTAATGTGTTAGAGGAGAAAATACCAGCCATATTATAAAAAACATATTTTGAAAACCAGAAGCAATACGTAATAAAAAAGATATAATATAATTCAGTCCATCCAACGCGCAGCTGCTCATGCAATTAATTTCTCAGACTTTAAAGTGATCCTTTAGATGTGAATTGGTGATTGATATAT
>NC_068987.1:53249262-53252832 GCF_001194135.2 Octopus bimaculoides | reverse complement strand
ATGTTCAGTCAAGTAACAGATGACATTTTCTACGATGATGTGCAGAAATTAAAAGGTGCTCTGGTGACTACTTGACACATTTAACAGGTCACTTAATTTTCACGGCAATAAACTGTTCGGTAAAGGCTACAGACGTAGAGAACTATTACTAAATGAGGCTATAAATCTAAATAAACATTCGATATTAAAGAGACAGGGATTTTCAAGAATCGCATGGCTGCTAAAATATTGACTTCTTTTTAAGGTAAATTGCCAAATATTATAAAGCTTTCAAAATTCATCCGACACTTGGTGAAGAATTAGTTCCTCTCTTGCCACGAATTTATACACTACTTATTTACCACTCACACAATTTGTTGCCTTTGTAGGGCTAAGTTAAGTTTACTGTACCTGTGATCTGCCATTAAAATAACCAGGCTCGGAAGACAGGAATCGCTTCCCTAACTGATGTAAGATTTTTATTATGGTGTAGAGAAGTACAGCGTGGAAGGTGTAATATGTCTGTCCAAATATTTTTCTCTTTTGACAGGGTACCAAGCAAATACGAAAACACAAATATACATCGCCGAAAATCTGAGTATGAAATGTATTTCATATAATTTTTATCTTCAACCAATGACTCTAGATTAAGTATTTAAATTCCAGGCTTCTTATCCAATAAATGTCTAATATTTTCAGAAGTAAATCAATTAGGTCTCTAAAATTAGACAGGATTTCTGTATAACAACTTACCTGTAGCGATTTCAGATGGGGATATCAAAGTCTAGTAATTATAGTGTCGATCAGAGAAGGTGACAAGGAAGAATTTTTAACCAGTACAGTTAAAAATCATTTCTATTGCTTTTGTCTTCAAATTTTCTGTCAGTTGTATACGTATAGGAGTGCTTGTGTATGGCCATTCATAATATGAGAATACATATATATTATGTGAGATGATGTGTATGTTAAGTTCTGTTCCTTTAAGTACACAAATGTGATGTAAAATCATTTTACGACAAAAGATATACTTGTAAGCCGAAATTAGTTTAGCATAAAATAATCAAAATTCTTTCACAAAATGCACTCTACAACTTCAAGGCAAACTCTCTAGTAGATTTAACAAGCTCTCCAGTTTATCTATTGTGGTCTAATCTGTAGATACAATCAATCAATTCTCTATCAACTTACCGCGACCTTTGTCCGAGCGGACATTCTTATCTCTGAACACAAATAGTCAATTTAATATAAAAAGATCAATAATGCTCTTACGCTGATTTGTAAAGAGGTATGTTGTTGCTATATCTAACCATTAGTATCTATAGGAGTTTCATTTTTTTAAATTTTATTTTAAGGTACACGTAACTAAATGAAATCATCGACGTCATTTGGAATCCATTGTCTGAACTCTACTGAACCATGTGGATCAATATACACCAGTAGTTAAAGAATTTTCTCGTTAGCTATTTTTATTTGAGGCTTAAATTTCATATGCGGAAATCTGAATAGGAACTTTTATAGATTATCGATGTAACTATGTTAAACTCGATGTAACATTAAAATGAGGACATATTTTATATATTAAATATTAGAAAAATATATTAAAAAATTAGGATATTTAAAATGATTTCATCAGAAATACGGCGTTGACAAAATTAGTCAATGGTAAATGAAGAAATGTAATCTAGAAAATGAACCTTTGACTTAAAGCTTTTTAACTTGGTAATTAAATCCAAAGATTAATACAGAAAATGAAAGATCACATCTAGAGGTATAATGGATTCATTATTCCCCGAATAATTGCAATGACGTAATTGATAAGTTTTCAGAATGTAATCTTTTATGATTCGCTTATTGAATTTTGTTCTGTACTCCATTGTATGTTTCTGATATGTTTAATGCAATTCGTGCTCCTGATAAGTTGACAAAGTTATTTTCATTATATCATTGTATCAAGTAGTTATATAGCATAGCACTTCGTTAAATATAGATCAATGCTGAAGAGCGGTAATGTACCATTTTGTTGTAAGCCCCCAAAGGCACGTGCTAATTGCAAACGCATCAAAAGGATGGATAGTAACACAAGAGAAATAAACGCTGTAGCATTTATTTCTGTAACGATGACGATGAAGCTGAAAGTGTTTACGTGAATGACACTTTTTTTGCTAGATACGCTTCTCGTTCAAAATAGTGTTAATCAATTAGACGAGATCGGAATATATCGCTTGGAAAAGTTTTTAAATGGAAATCAAAAATAAATCAAGTTATACATTGAGAAATTTCCCATCAGGTTTATTTTCAGACAAAGATGAAATGACACGTAAAGTAAATGAGCCGAATACTTTTTATTCTGAACCTTACTAAAGGCACTAAGCATTTAATTCGGTTATTTGTGACGATCAAACTGCATTGAAAAAAGTGTAAATTTCTTGCACCATTATATTGCGAAATTAATGAATGTAAATAGAAATCGTTAATTACATAATTAATACTATCAATAACGTAATTCATATAGTGTCCTTGTCAGTATTCTATATCTATCTTGGTACTATATATGGCTATTAGTATTATCCTACTACTGAAAGAAGAGCACCATACAGGGATAAATATTATTGATCGACTGATCTCTCTTTTTATAAAGAAATGTATTTCTGTCTCTCCATTTTCCTTTTAAGCTTCATTTTTCCTTCTTTCGGTTATTGTTTTTTCTACCTTCATGTATTATCCTGGATTAGTTCCCATGTTTACCTAACAAATATAAATCTTTCATTTTCTAATTCTCTTTCTGTCTGTCTGTCTCTCTCCCTCCTCCATCTCCCAATCTCTATTTATCTGTCTGTCTGTATCTGTCTGTATATATATATACCTGCATGCATGCGTATTTACACGCAGACATCCAGTGTGTGTACAGAGTGCTGCAGTATTTTGAGGGCACCTCTTCAAGAGCTCCAACATTTTCATAACTGTTTTATCTACTGGAAAAACAAACTGTAATCCTTGCTTTAAAAGCGAAACGTAATAATACAGAGATATCCCTCTTCCTGAAACTTGACAATTCTTAGATGTCAAATTTCGAGAGTAACTTGAAGCTGCTTATGCAGATCCAAACACTAGCACAAGTACCTAATACTATCAGATCACATAATTTTGTATCAAATTTTCCTGAAATAATCGACAAAACACTCCGAACGCCAATAAGAGCAATTAGAAAATACCTCAAAGATACAGAATGCACTATCAGAAGAGTTGTGCATAAGGAAATCTCGTACAAGTCGATTGTAATGCAGGGTGGTTAGTTTATGTCGGATATGACAAGAGAGAAATGTTTGTTTTTTTAAAAAGCGTTTCCCAAACAAGTTGGAACTCCAAGAGGCGAGCATACTTTGTTGTTTTACGATGAGAAAAAAAAATTGCATATATATATATATATGTGTATACAACGGGCTACTTTCAGTTTCCGTATATCAAATCTACTCGCAATGCTATGGTTGGGCCGAGGCTATAGTAGAAAACAAGTGGCCAATGTGCCACACATTGGGACTGAACCCGGAAACATGTATATATATATTTATATATATATATATATATATATAT
>NC_068987.1:53243153-53249236 GCF_001194135.2 Octopus bimaculoides | reverse complement strand
TATATAGAGAGAGAGAGAGAGAGAGAGAGAGAGAGAGAGAGATAGAGAGAGAGAGCTAGATAGATAGATAGATAGATAGATAGATAGATAGATAGATAGATAGATAGATAGATGTGTATTAGTGTTTGTGTGTTACGTATTTTGCCTCTCGCTATATGCTAAACTTCTAGTTTGTTAAATTCAGTACACCACAGGCCAAGATTTCATTGATGTATCAAGCACGAAAACATTAACACACAGACACCAATAAAAACATACTTCTTTTCTTTTACTCCCAGCGACTGATCTTTTACTGAATTTCTTCGATATACCACGTCTAGACCGCTACCGGTGAAACGTACTAAAATTATAATTCTTTAATTCTAGTTTGAGACCAATTTGGAAGAAACGATGATAAATAACTAGGACATTCCGTAGATCGAAACGTTCATGGCTGAAACTACTCTTAAACATAACTGACAACGTTCTAAATGTGTATACCTGATGTGTAAGTCAATATTTCAGAGCCACATTTTCCAACATCATCATAGCCTCCATCAATGTTGGCGCCACCTTTTACCAATTCCTCTGCCTGTCTCTGTCTTTGTCTCTCTCCCTCTCTGTCACTCTCTCTCTCTCTGTCACTTTCTCTCTCTCTGTCACTCTCTCTATGTGTGTGTGTGTGTATGTGTGTGTGCGTGTATGTGTGCGTGCGTGTGCGTGTGTGTGTGTGTGTGTGTGTGTGTGTGTGTGTGTGTGTTTGTATGAGTGCGTGTTTCAAGAAGAACCTCAGGTCATCGTTGCACCGTTGTAATGCCTGAAATTACAAGTCAAATGAAACTTATAATATGAATCAGCTTTTGAAATGATGCCTTTGCCTCCATCTACCATATTTTCACGTCTTT
Organism: Octopus bimaculoides; assembly: GCF_001194135.2. Taxonomy (NCBI): domain Eukaryota; kingdom Metazoa; phylum Mollusca; class Cephalopoda; order Octopoda; family Octopodidae; genus Octopus; species Octopus bimaculoides. The sequence continues at coordinate 53,248,352 of NC_068987.1, read as the reverse complement.
CTGCAACTTATCCCTCCAAAGAATCAATAATAATAACATTGCATTTTAAAGTTTTGAAGCTAGATCGTTACATCAAGAGTGTAATTACGACTATCTATAGTATTTCAGCTACACACTACATTAGTGTGTAAAGTACATATAGAGAAAATATGTTGTCCTAAATTGCAGGTGTCACTTTAATCGTTTATACGACTCCGACAAAAGTATTATGCCCATGACATCAAAGTGCTTGAAAGAGTGGTGAGATAAAGGAAAACTGGCTTCCTGGAGAGCCACAATTTTCTAAATCCCAAACAGAAAGGCTTTCGCTGCAGCAGGGACTGCCTACCACAACTGTTACATCACATCGATGATGCCCTCAAAGCTTTGGAATCAGTCTCGAATTCTGATATCATACATCTCGACTTCAGAAAAGCGTTCGACAGAAATTGCCCAATAAGAGATTCCGCAATTACACAAGATTAATTATTTCCTCCGATCGGTGGAATCCTCTCAAGTCTAGCAAAATTTACCAGTGGTGTTCTGCGGGGGTCTGCTCCGGGGTACTTCTCTTTATAGTCTATATAAGCGTCATCAAACATAGCAAAATAAAAATATTCGGAAATGAATCCAAGTTCCAGAAAATCGTCAATATCGAAAAAAGCCGAACTAAACTCCAGTCAGATGTACTTGCTGTAAGCCAATGAACAGACAAAAACACCTATACATGGATATATTTCATGAATGGACCATGATAGCATATAACTTAACTTAAAAATAACTTGACAGTTTCCATGATGCTGTGCTATGAAGTTAGACAATACCTGGATTACTCTTTGGCCGAAACATATTTAAGTTACCTAAGATACATAGGCACACATATATTTGTTTAAATATACTTGCATAAATTTAGATGCTCACAAACATACATACCCCAAAGATTTAATTATCATACATACACTGCATAAATGTAATAAATTTAATACAAATGCCTATGCGTGTATACGCGCGTATGCGTGCCTGAGTGCGATTGGAAATGGAAATATAGCAGAAACGTTCGTAACACATGCATATGAACATACACACGCACACACACACGTACACACAAACGCACACACATACACACACACACAAACACATGCGCGTATTATATACACATATTTTATTGTATGTTGTACTTTTATGGACACAGTTGATTGAAATATTCATCGAAAATTGTTGAATTTGAACGAATAAACAATTAATCAGACAAACATTTTTGACTCAACAATGAGGCGAATTGAGAAAAATATTTTAAATGCAGAATTTAGTTCAAGTGTGAAATATTGCATTGTACCTTTTACTATAAGAAATTTTCTTATCAAAGTGTTCTATGTGTTTGAGGTAAGAAGCGTGTGTTTGTGGCATGTTTATAAAATCATGAAATTGGTGTGGTTAATGCTGGTGTCCCTTTATGTGCTTTATCATAGCTGATTCATTATTAATGTACGTGAATCAATACTTGATTTAGCAGACTACAATAGAATCTAAAATCTAAAGTTATGAACTACTGAAAACCGCTGCTTTAATAATAAGATTGCGGTATTTCTTCCTGCATTTTACGTACTACTTTCAAATTCTACCGAGGTCAACTTTGCATATATTCTGTCGTGAGTCGATGACTTAAAGCAATTTCCAAAGTAAATTGATATAATCTACTTATTTTCTCACTTCAAAATTTCTGTTCCTCAAACTATTTCAGAAACCTTTGGAATGTGTAAGATTTTTAAGTGTTTTAGCAAAGCCACTGTATGTTTTATCCCTGACTGGTATTACTCTTTATGTAATTGAAAAATATAGCTATTTAAATTTTACATGATATAATTATTGCTTTCAAATTTCGGCACATGGCCAGCGAATTTAAGGCAGGAGTTAATCGATTACATCGACCCCAGTACTCAATTGGTACTTATTTTATCGACCCGGAAAAGATGAAAGGCAAATTCAACCTCGGTAGTATTTGAACATAAAAACAAACGAAATGCCGGTAAGTATTTTTCCCGGTGTTTCTAACGATTCTGTCAGCTCACCGCCTTAGATAATGCAATTATTGGTTTCAGATTTTGGCACAAGGCCACAAATTTCGGGGGAAAGAGTAAGTCGATTATATCGACTCCTCTACTCAATTGGTCCTTATCGTCTCAACCCCGTAAAAGTTGAAAGTCAAAATCGACCTCGGCAGAATTGAATTATTAAAAACATTAATTATTAAAAATAAGCGTTTGCTACTTTGATCATGTTGTTTTAGATCAGTATTTGACGATTATATTTCAATTATTGATAATCGATCATATATCCACATACCACGTTTCACGAGTCAAGTCGCTGCAGTCGAAACATATGTAGGTCAATGTTATATATGCTGTAGTAAGCATTTTAATAAAAAAAGTTTTGGGTGTGAATAAATATTCACCCTCCTCAACGTTATCAATTATATATTGCCGCTCATCAGCAAGTACAGATCAACACGAAACTATATTTCAGTAAACACGAACACGAAACTATATTTGCGAAAACACCAGTGTACGGTGGCGTTCGAGTAAATAACAATTCTTTAATGCTAAGAAATTCGTCTATTAGAATAATTCTCATTTGATAAATGAAATGGTTCAAGTAATTTCTTTACAAAGCAGTAATAACTATTTTAGATCCTGCTGCTTAGGTATGTAGTAACCTGCTGGATATCTTAACAAATTGCTCAGTGAATTCTGTCTTACCATTTATTTTCAAAATATATAGTTTGTAAACATATTTAGCTTGTCGATTAGTGAAAGGTGATGTGTACACGGACATATACACAAAGCAGACACACGGGCACGCGCATATATAAATATAAACGCACAAATGTAAATGTATATGTATGCATATATATATTTGCATGTATATATATATATATATATACATGTATATAAATGTATATAAGTGTATATATATATATATATATATATATATATATGTATGTATGTATGTGTATAAACGTATAAATATATATATATATACGTACATTTAAATGCCACGTTTCACATTATCTGAAGCGGGAATATATTGTTATCTAAAGTAGTGAACAGTATAGTTGTAAAAGGGTATCCGAAATAGGTATACATGAAGCGGTTGTATATTTCTAAATGCATTGTACACCCTGAGACGTTTGATAGAGAGACGTATGGCTTTGCGGCAAGTGCCGATAATGACTAGAGAGAATCCTAGAAAATTGTCATAAGGAATCGTATAATTGTGTTTCTGACAGTTTAACCTATTTCATTAGCAAAATATTTCATTAAAGATATCGTTTGCCAGATGTATTTCCTCACATGAAATTATGTTTTATTATTCTAACACTTCTACATTAAACCCAAATCTAACCTAGTATAATTTTTAATGAACAATGTTCTTGTCCTTTACTCCCTAATGCGTTGAAAAGCCAGATTCTAGCATGAGTATATAGCTTGTGCTAATAAACATTATATTTCGATACTGGTATTTATTGCTAAAAAGACACACTAAACTAAATAATATAGAAAAAGGAGTAGAAAACGAAGGGTAGACAATGTTTGAATGATAGTTATTGTTTGTGGATCATTCTAGGACAAAATTAAAATGTAACAACGATATATTTCAAATCAGAACCAGCCAAGAAATAACTTAATATTGAATAGAATTTTCCCAGCAGCAGTACCACGTCCCTCATAATTATAATATATATTTTTGGCATTTCTTAAATTACGATATAACTCACATCAGCCAGAAAGAATATAAAAAAAGGAATATACAATATATATGAAAAAACTGAAAATAAAAAGACATATAAAGCTCCGGAAGTTATAGATAGGCAGAGATTTATTATGTCTCTCATGTATTTTAACTGATTTTGATTGTCTTAGTTACTATTGTTAAACAAGATGTTTTCATTGTAAAACCGAAATTAGCTAAAGCCTACTAGGAAGTTTATTACTCACGTCATGTAGATGAATACCAAATATACGAGATTTGTTGAAAATACACAACCTCCTTATTGTATGAGTAAACACTGCGCATAAGGAGTGTGGTGCAACCGAAATTTTAATGATAATATCACTTAGAACAATAGAAACAATAGCAGGAAGTTATCGATAAAGAAGCAGTAAGATTCATGCAGTAAATAATTATTCATTTTCATTTTATATTGATTTCATTGTGCTGTCATTGATGCAATTTGATTTATTACAAATGTATTATTTAACTGCTTCTATAAGAAACTGAATATTCGATAGATACATATATTCCTTACTTGAATAGTTGTAAATACACACATACATATGTAGAGTGATGACGGCTTGTAAGCCAAAAGTCGGGAGGTCACAGTTTTCTTTTCCTTGTATCAATTAATATGCATTCAAACGAAAGCTCATCGGAATACGAAGAGAACACGAACTATGCAAGTTCACAGCCATTAGGTGGATCTTCATATTAAGACCAGAATTCCATTTAAAAAGGAACGCTATCACCTTCAGCTGAATATCATTTAAGGACGTTTGTTTGAATCAGTTCACTTGGAAGATGCTGTGAGTGATGGAACCTTGATGAAATTGCAATTACTAGGATTCATAATTGTTTACAGAGCAATGTGATGCCGCTGCAGTCGAAACATATGTAGGTCAGTGTTATATATGCTGCAGAAAACATTTTAATAAAAGAAGTTTTGGGTGTGAATAAATCTCCACTCTCCTCTACGTTATCTATTATATATTGTTGCTCATCAGCAAGTACAGATGAACCCGAAACTATATTTCAGAAAACACCAGTGCACGGTGGCGTTCGAGTAAATAACAATTTTTTTAATGCTAAGAACTTCGTCTATTAGAATAATTCCCATTTGATAAACTAAATAGTTTAAGTAATTTGTTTACAAAGCAGTAATAACTATTTTACATCCTGCTGCTTAGGTATGTAGTAACCTGCTGGATATCTTAACAAATTGCTCAGTGAATTCTGTCTTACCATTTATTTTCAAAATATATAATTTGTAAACATGTTCAGCTTCTCGATTAGTGGTGGGTGATCTACACCCGAACATATACACAAAGCAGACACACGGGCACGCGCATATATATATATATATATATATATATATATATATATAAACACACAAATGTAAATGTATGCATATATATATGTGTGTATGTGTATATATAAATGTATATA
>NC_068987.1:53240772-53243055 GCF_001194135.2 Octopus bimaculoides | reverse complement strand
TATATATATGTATATATATATATATGTATATATTTGTATATATATATATATATATGTATATATATATGTATGTGTATACATGTATATATACATATGTACATTTACATATATCCATACATACATACACATACATATATATATACATGGGTATTGTGTGTGTGCGTTTGTGTAACAGAACCGAAACATCAGAGTTCATTTGTGAACTGGAGGATTAAAATGTACATGTTTATGTATATATACATACATACATACATATATATATATATGTATATGTATATAAGTGTATATATATTTATATATATGTGTATGTGTATACATGTATATATATGCGTACATTTACATATACCCATGCACACACACAGACATACATATACATGTGTATGTGTGTGTGCGTTTGTGTAACAGAACCAAAACATCAGAGTTCATTTGTGAACTGGAGGATTAAAATGCAGACAAATTAACTCTGACATTTGCCAATTTCTTGAAATTTGCTTTAGGCCTACACATCGAACATTTTGATAAACAGCATTGATTCATCAAAATTACTACATTTTAAAAGAAAGTTTGTCTTATATCTAATAGAAAAAATTTCTGTGGATTTCTCTCCTTTCTTTTCATTTCTTTGCAAACCTATTATCAATTTGTACTTAATATTTCTTCCCAATCATTTCTAAAGTTAGTGAAATTTCTCAGATAGTGTTTTTAGAATTATCCTTTGCTCTAAAATTCTATTAAATCAGCTTTTATGTGGCCTGTGCAATTCTTGTCATTTATATTTACACGCGTTATAGTCGAGCTGTTTTGACAGCGAAACTTTCCATTCTAAAATTTACTTTACTGAAGCTAAATTTGGCAATGTTACATATTAAAACATATCTGATTCTATATATAAAAGAAATATGCGAAAATTGAACAATTTCAATTTTCTTTAAGATATATACATTTGATTATTTCGTGTTTAATCACGTTTACATATACATATATGAGGAGTTTCTGAAAGATTCATGTCTTCAGGTTATAGAAACAGCAGGAGGGTCAGTTAATTATGATTTTTTTTTCAACATATATCTCTCTCTGATTCACTCACTTATTGCAGCGGTGCTTCGGGTTTTTCTAGGCCCTGTAAAAGGAAATGTTGGGACCCCATAAACGATAAAACGAAGATGAATAAATGAAAATCGATACACATTCAATAAAAACTTACAAAAGAAATGTAATCAACCGGTCCCAAATGATAATCGATGTTCACGCGCGAATAAAACTGGTATTCGAGAAACGCGGATTGATAAAAGCAGGATGTGCAAATGAAGTACAAAGTTGACAGAAATATTAATTTTCAGTATACGCTTTCGCTGTCACATGTTTTAAGAGCCGCTCTCTTTCTTTCTTGATATATATATATATATATATATATATATATATTGAAGAATCATCAATAATTATAACCTTAAAAGATGCAATAATCTTTATAGTGTTAGATCACTTCAGGAAAAATAAGTGTATTCTAGTCTTGAGTTGCGGAAAGACTTATTTGAGGACAATGTTTAGATATTTTCAATTGTAAACAAACTTACTTTAAGGGACACATAGTTCATGTGCTTAGAAATTTATCGTTTAAAATTTAGCTAGTATTGAATGTTAAAATGGTACTAAAGAATCAAATCTATTTGAAAATAAATCACCATTTACTTATCACACATATATTTATATTCACGCTTACACTTATAAATGTCCACACGATGGAGGTGGCAAAAGTACAGCTGTAACCTTTTTTGACTAGCGTAAGATACGAAAAAGATATATTAAGAATATGTAAATATAGATTTAATGGATCTATATTTATTTGTTATGATTTAAACCATTCAGCCTATAATCTCCAGTGATTCGAAAAAAATTTTTGCTTTTAACATGTTTTAGCATATATTTAACATAATATAATACTCACGAACTACTATTAATACTAGGGAAGCCGAAAACGGTGTTATAGGACAAATTCCCTAGGTCAAAATTTGAGCTGCTAACGATCTCCGTTTATTTCATATTTATGTATGTGTGCGTAAATTGCTTCACTCCCACATATTGAAAGGAATAAAAAGCACCAAGTCACAAATTCGAGACTACAAAACCCGATAAAAATAATTATATAAAAAAATAAATATAAAAAAAAATAAGAATAAAGCCAAACGATAAACCTCCGAAAAGACTAGCACGTTTACAAAAATAGGGCAGTATTAATATACATACACACACACACACACACACACACACACACACACACACACA
>NC_068987.1:53237866-53238420 GCF_001194135.2 Octopus bimaculoides | reverse complement strand
AGGGACCCGATATAATAATAATAATAATAATAATAATAATAATAATAATAATAGTAATAATAATAATAATAATAATAATAATAATAATAATAATAATAATAATAATAATAATAATAATAATAATAATAATAACTTTGAAAAATACCTTATTAATGAGAACTCAGGATCGACATTTCCCCAAGACACCTGATGATGGCTGCAGGGTATATCAGCCGAAAGGTAGTGTTAACAACAAGCAAGATGAGGACATATATTTATCAAATGTAAATAATGTACATAATTCCTCATCTCTTAAATATAGAACTGTATTAAAAGAATGTATAAATATATATATATATATTCTTTCTCTGTTTTCCCTTCTTTGGACTTTTCCTATATTTCTGACGAAGAGCTCCATTTGAAACGTTAAATCCTCTTTCTTTTGTTTCCACACCTGTGCGTCCAATAACACTGTACTTATTCCACGTCCTCGCGTTGTTGTTTGCTCGAGTTTTTTCTTGCTTGTTCATGTTTGAATCGAGTATATATATATATATATACATACATATATATAT
>NC_068987.1:53235725-53237832 GCF_001194135.2 Octopus bimaculoides | reverse complement strand
TATATATAGAGAGAGAGAGAGAGAGAGAGAGAGGTGGGGTAGATAAATGGAGAGAGAAAGAGAGATAATTATAAATAAGGGCAAATGAAAAAATGTCTATGTCAATATGCTGAGAAATAGAATTTAAATCGTCAATCACCATATACAGTATACACCACTATGAATACACATTGTGCTGAATCCAGGAAAGCAAGCTAACAGAATTTTCTAAAATGCGTTATCTCTATATTGAATCAATTTCGGAATTAATCCAACGGATTTGCACCACATCAGTAGAGAATATGATAAGAAATAAATGAAATACTTACAAGCACCCATGGACAAAAGCAGAAGCTAAAGTCATGTGTACACATAAGTACCCAAGTTATATCTAAATATAAAATTCCGTAGCGAGCCTCAGCACACGTGGGATTGGTCAGGAATCACAACTTAGAGTGGTCACCAGTCTCGAAGTGAATGGCAATAAATTTACTTTTAGTATAGGATAAATATCATTCAAAAATTTCACCAAGTGGAGAAAAAGCAGAAGCAAAAGTATGTGTGCTGAGATTCGCTACGGAATTTTATATTTAGATATAACTGGGGTACTTATGTGTACACATGACTTTTGCTTCTGCTTTTTTCTATGGGTGCTTGTAAGTATTTAATTTATTTCTTATCGTATTCTCAACTAATGAGGGGAAATCCGTTGGATTAATACCGAAATTGATTCAATATAGAGGTAACGCATTTAAAAAAGTTCCGTTAGCTTGCTTTCCTCGATTTCAGCACGACGTGTATTCATACTGATGGATATTGTATGAGCTGATTAACGATTTAAAGTCTATTTCTCAGCATATTGGTATAGATTTTTTTTTCATTTGCCCATATCTATTTATAATTGTTTATAATTTTCTCCCTTAAAGATATTTTAATATGCGGGCCACTTGTTGAAGTTTTTGAAAAAAAATGTATCCTGTATTAAAACTAAATTTATTGCCATTCACATCGGGACTGATGTCCACTCTAAGTTGTGGTTCCTGACCAATCCCACGTGTGCTGAGGCTCACTACAAAATTTTATATTTAGATATAATTGGGGTACTTATGTGTACACATGACATTTGCTTCTGCTTTTTTCCATGGATGCTTGTAAACATTTGATTTATTTCTTATAGTATTCTCTACTGATGAGGGGAAAATCCGTTTGATTAATCCCGAAATATAGAGATAACGCATTTGAAAAAATTCTGTTAGCTTACTTTCCTGGATTCAGCACAATGTGTATTCATAGTGGTGTAAATTGTGATGGTTGACGATTTACATTTTATTTCTCAGCATATTGCCATAGAATTTTCTATTTTTTGCCCTTATTTGTAATTGTTTATAATTTTCATAATGGATGAAATTTTTGAAAACATTTTATCCCATATTAAAAGAACATAGATGTATAGATAGATAGATAGATAGATAGATAGATAGATAGATAGATAGATAGATAGATAGAGAAAAAGGGAGAGAGATTGCAGGGAGGGTAATAATAAGTTTTATTTTCATTCGCTAAGTAAACACCATAGATCTTGTGATGCTAAATATGTTTTTATATTTTACAATTCCTTAAATGATAGGTATACACATCTATATAAATTCATGCATATGCACACAAAGACACACACAAGCACATACAGACACAGACACACACACACACACACATACATACGTACTCAGAGGCAACACACAGAGGTAGATCGCTGACAACTACACACATTTTTTCTCTCCTTGTTTCTTTCCTTGTTTCTTTCTGTGTTCCTTTCTGTGGAGGAGCGTAGGCTAGAAACGTTAAAAAACTTTTTCAATTCCTGAGCGTTATACTAATACATCTATTTGTTTTCTACACCACCTGACTTCATCTGTTGTTTTTTTTTTGTGAATTCCCCCTATAAATGCACATATACATGCAAACATTTAAAAATCACTTTAAAAGTTTACGTTACTGGAAAGAGAATTTAGTTTTTATTTATATCTTTATATTATACAATTGTGCAAAACCATATTCATATTCAGAAAGCAGAGCGAGAAATAGTTTAAAATATGTTAAAACTCTCTTTTACACTCATATAAACATAAAA
>NC_068987.1:53231300-53234986 GCF_001194135.2 Octopus bimaculoides | reverse complement strand
TATATATATATGTATATATATATATATATTTCACTTTACGTATATAAAGTATTTGGGCATATGCGTTAAAGTGTAAAACATCTAAAAATTGAAAGAGACCTACCGATAAGGTAGCTTCATACGGGGCAAGAATGAAAAATTAGAAATGGCACCTGTTAATTAGGCATCCGGGTTAGTATAAAGCCTGGCATTCAAACACAGATTCTAGGATTAAATAAGTGTAAAAAAACATATATAAAGAAAATAAAGTAAAACGAAAAATTAACGAAAAGTTTAAGAAAAAATAAAATTCATGAAATAAAAAATATATCAATACTTTGTTAGTGTAAAACAAAAAATAAAATAATAAAAGAAATAAACAGTGATGGAAACAAAGCAGAATATATATTTACATATATATACACATTAGGAGCAAAATGACATACCGCGAAACAAAAAATTACTTTCAGTTTTATTTTTAGGCAAGAAGAGAGGTGGTCGCATCGAATTCATCGTCATGCTCTGAAATAAGGAGCAGTTGTTAGTAAACATCTACATAAACATTCCGTTGTTAGTATAAGTTCTACATAAGAAAATTTGTGCGGCAATTTGTTCTCAAGTCTTTGATCATAAAACAATGAATAATTGTGTTATAAAATTGGTTTCAAATGTTGGTACAAGGCCAGTAATCTCGGGGACGGGTTTTAGTCGATTACATCGACACAAGTGCTCACTCGCAGTTATTTTATCGACCTCGAAATGATGAAATGTAAATCGTCGAACAAAATGCCGCTAAGCATTTTATCCTCTTTGTTAACGATTCAATAAGCTCACAACCTTAATAACGATAACAAAAGAAATATCTATAATAATAATAATGGTTTCATGTCTGAAAATTTGGTTCAGAAGAGAGCTGTAAATCATACCTATTTTAGTGCTGACAAGTACCTTATTTGACCCCCAGGTGATAGGACTCAGAGTGTAAATGGCTGTTGGTAAATCTCGCTTGGTATTTTCTTACAGAGAGTAAATCACGATTCTCATATCCTACTGTTAAATTCCTTGTTGTTAAATTCCCGTTAACTTCCGGCAAAATTTCTTCTTATATATATATATGTGGAGGGGACGTGCGAGTGTGTATGTATGTGTGTGTGTGTGTGTGTGTGTGTAATGCCCTTATATAAATTATATTATATATATTTATGGAAAAAAATGATGTTTTTTTTCCTTATGAGGTTTTTTCACGCTGACTACTTGATAAATTCTTATAAAGATTTTATCCTTATATTATATTATAAATAATTAGAATATATTCAGTGCTGAATATTATTCTGTAAAAGCACATGTTGCCGAAGTGTAACTTGAAAAGCCCGACCCTTTCACGGATATATAAGGATGAACAGGAGTCATTGTAATGTGTTGGGTACATCAGGGTATGTTGATTTTTGTTTATTCTTTATGTGTCTTGACCATACGTGCACTGATGAACAAAAGATGCAGCTTACTGCATAGTTTTGCTGTATTAGTTATGAAACCAGTGGTTTGCCGTTAAGTTAAAAGTTTTTAGGAGGTTAGCTTTGAAAGTTGCATTCCCTCGCGATCGGTAAATAAGTGCTTATTTTGGTAGTTTTTACTTATAAAGTCCCTCTAAGCGTGAGGCATTACTGTATAGTAATGCCCTTATATAAATTATATATATATATATATATATATATATATATATACACACACACATACAATATTTATTGTTATTTCATTATGTAGAGTTGTTTTAAGTGAGCCTAATACACGAACTTGCTTCTTCATATTAAAGGTTATATATTATATTTTCTATTGTATACCGTTGTTAAGTTTGCTGAAAGCTTTACATTGTTGTAATATATTTGATTATGTTAATGTCTTAGAGTTATGTTCTAAATCTTATTCCATAATGAAGCTCGCAAAAGTGGTCCGAATAGTATAATACCGATATATTAATATAATATTGATTTCTGAAATAGACACACAAACAACTACTCTTGGTAAAAAACGTTTGACTTCTACTCAGTTTACCCTTGCCTACTACATCATTTCAATCTCACAATGTGAAATTAAGAATAAACTAAAGCCTCCTCTTTGCAGTTCATTATCTACCCCTTTGTATATAACATTAAAATATGTGCAATTACGTTTGTCCTGGCCAAATAACAATAATTGCATGGAATCAATTTTTTTCGTTTTTATAAAGGTAATTACTCGACCTAATATCATTGATATCGGAACCATCAAAATGTAATTTGACCGCAGACATTTTCATTTACAACTAATGAGGAACTAATTATTCAATGTATTTAAACTGATACCGTTCTATTTTTTCCTGATGAAATAACTACTTTTTGTATTAACAATATTAATATGAATTTAAATAAATAGCTAATTTTCATTAGAGCTAAAGTATAACCCTGCAGTGTTTTGTATATTGATTATAAAATACTATATGGACTTCTTCTAGTAAAATTCGTTGATGTTAAGTATACGGAAGCTGTTTGAAAACCACGTATGATGAGGCTCATAATGATTCATGCAGAGTAACACATTATACGAGCTGTAAATATCTACAGTATGAAGAAAAGCTTTGAAAATCCAATATCAATTTCATTGCATGGGCGGTGCAATTTTGCCTCATAATTGAAAGCAATCTACTATGAATACACCATGTTTAGCAATGCAAAAAATCGTGTTTATAATAGGTGTCTTGCAAAAAAATGTAGCGTGGCTAAGTATGACATTGTGTCTAAAAATAAACACAATCTACAATTAATTTCTCTTTACGCATTCTTATTGCGATATTGGTTATACTCATTTCCGTTCAAACTGTGTCCTTTTGTTTAAAAGTCAATTCGATCAGATTAACTTTATCTTACCCCTAACAATGTACTAACATGTTTCTATTACATATCATGTACTTTAAGTTGTTCAAGAGTCTTTATACGCTTCCGTCTTAAATATGACTAAGATATCATATACGTGAGTACAATTGCTTCATCATCACACTAAATTCAAGCGTGGATTACTTATATGATTATCTTTGAGTAAACTAAGAAATAATAATTAATTGTTAAATATAATGAAACAAGTAAACTAAATTTGTACGCAGGTTTTAATACTTCAGTGAAATGTTATGCATAATTGCAGATGTAATATTATTCAACTACACACTAGACATATTATTAGCGCAAATTTATATTACCAAGGGTGTCAAATAATGTATTCATTGATAATTAATTAGCGGCTTATAAAAAATGCATGGACTTTTTCAGACTACGAAGTAAGAGAAAAAATGATGAAAGAAAAAAAACCCAGTTTAAATTTAATATTGTGAATTTCCGTCGATTCAAATTTCATGGACTACATCAGTTAATGGTTTCTTTCTGAAACCCGCTTTAAGGGAACTCTTCAGAGAAACATATAATAAAAAATGATACATGGTAAATTATTTTGGCTTCAAATTGTTTCAGATCGATGACTTGAGATTGAAATTATCACACAGCGCTTCAAACCTGAAAAGAGGAATATGGCAGAATGAATTGAGTCTATGTTTTATTAAAATAGTCCTTCATAAAAGGTTATACATTATGGAATATAATTGTATGGTCAAGAAATTCATCGTAAATTATATATATATCTAAATATATATATATATCTAAATATATATATATATATATATA
>NC_068987.1:53227719-53230714 GCF_001194135.2 Octopus bimaculoides | reverse complement strand
TATATACATATATATATATATATATATATACACATTATGTACGCATTATGTATACCTGTTAGCATATTTATGGAAATATACAAATGAAACCCAAAATAAATGACTTTCAAATTTAAACTTTCCTTTCTATAATGCTATCCAAATGCCGTTTCCCTTTAAATAAAGGACAAAATCAAATAGAGACATTAAGGTGAACTTACAGATGGTTTGTTTCATAGCTAAAATGTTTCTCCATGATTTGTCTAGTAAATACATATTATGATTAATAATGAATATATATGTAACAATGTAACGTGATATGTTGGTTTTTTCTTGCATTAAATATTTTGCAATTAAATTAGCTTACTCCACACTAGTGCAAAATATATGATCTCGTAACTATGAAACTAAAGCTTCAAATAACATGTGTCAATATGTTAGGATTTACAAAATCGTTGAGCTTTTGTTTGGCAGCAATTTTTGCAATGACTTATTATGATGCGAACTCATTTAAAGAAATGATAGATGCATCCAAAATATTGGAAAATATATATTATAGTTATTGTAATGGTATGAATGCAGGCTGATATGCTGTCAAATATTTTCACCATTTCAGTTACAATACGAGTGACGACATATGTATACATACAAATGTATACATTCATATTGTATTACGTGAGTGGTTTATTTCGTAGTCGGTGATGCTATTATACGTATCATATTACTGTGCTGTTGATATTTATAAATTTAAAGAATTTGCTCGTTAATTAATTAATTACATGGGTTGATAAATATACATACATACATACTACACAGCCCCGCCTGCATATATATATGCAGTTCGGGAGTTCCTGGGTTTGGGAAGTATGGAAGTGCTTTTTAGCCGTTATTCTTCACGGATGTACACTGACTCTCAGTTTCTAGGGTATAGATCGATTACCGTGTCTCGAAATTGCCCTAAGAAACACTTCACTAACAGACACACCCAGTGTGTAAATACGTATGTATTTGCACATAATCACTACCACCAGTGGCGGACTGGGTCTAAAAATATTGTTTGCCAGAAGACTAAGGGGGCCCATTGCAACTACAAGGGGGCCCACTGCGACTATAAGGGGGCCCACCCGCAACTATAATGCGATCATCTATTTCTTTTTTTTTTTGTTTTGCTAAAAGTATTCTTTTCAACTGTCTACAAACACAGCCAAGCTGAAATGATTAATGCATTCTTCCAGGAGTGAAGAAAACATTCTAAAAAACGAGGGGATGCGTCCCTTAGATAATACCATGGATCCCCATATATGAACTCTAATGGTGCAGGGATCCACTTGCCATCGGGCAAGTTGGCAACCCGGCCACTCCGCCACTGTCTATCGCAATACGTGAACTTGCGTATTCCAACTCTTTACAAACTATTTCATATGGGTTACAATATAATATATTCATTAATACGTAATTAAACATTAGAATGTTTCCCATACTTTATTAATTAAATGCATATTTATTTCCATAATAGTTAATAGTAACACTGGAGGTTAAAACATATAAAAAATAACTTTCATTTAGATAGCATTAATGAAACAATAAATTGGAAGTGTAAAATTAATTGAAATGACGTTGATTATATGTAGCGGTCTGAAGAAAGTACGAATATTTGTGCAGAAAGAAAAAAAACAGTTTGTTAGTTGTTAGTTTAATATAACATGACACAAAAACAATGTAAATTTGTCAAGACGAAAGTAAGCATGGGCTGCTAAAAATTTGCCGTATGTCTCTATATTTTAAATTCTGATTAAATTTAGATTATAAAATTATACTTTCATATATATGCATATATATATATGTATATATATATATATATATATATATATATATATATATATATATATATATATGCATAAATATGCATAAATATATATATAGTCGCTGAACCTGAAATGGGCACCGCACATGCCCCTCATAAACACTTTCACATGAGTGGGATTAACGTTTCCTTTAATGTGTCAAAATGTTTTCCTGGACTTAATTAAAAGTGTCTGCATTTTCAACGTGATTTTTTTTCTGTAAACGGTTTTCAATCCTGGACATATTCTCCTTTATAATGAAGGTTATATAATAGAAATTATAATTGGAAGTATTGTGAATGCTGTTGTTAAGTGCTGTTTATGTTCAATAGATGTTTATGCTCAATAGATGTTTTTGTAAGACAAGTCATTGCGCTCGTTGTTTTGGATAGTTCCTAGAACGAGTACTGGTATGGATTATTCTGTTGGTTGCGTATACATGATGCTAGTTTGGAGAATATTCGTTATGCATGGAGTTTAGTATATTCTTTATAAATAGTCGCTTTTTGACTTGGTGACAAGTAAGTGATTGCTGTACTAAGGAAGAGAGTGGGGAACCATGCCGAACGCTTGAGTTCACCAGAAATGAAGTATTATGAGAGAGAAAGTGATGAAATAATATAATCTGATAGGAAGCTAGATGTTCAAAGGGAAAACTGTAGCATCCCTCGACGGACAGTTTCGGTAGGATATAACATCTTGAGGAAAAATGAACGCTTTATTAACGTCGGAGTTAGCAACGTTTTCCCAGCAGTGCTTTCGCCAAATCTCTCCAGGTAACAGACACATTGGTAAATGACGTATAAACATAAAAATCCAATATTTTGTCTATAGAGAGGTAACACATATATTCAAGGCGGGAGAGCACGATTGAGCTCGAAAGGAAAACTTCAGATTTTGCATAAAGGCATTGCAATGGAGCACACTACCCCCTTGAGATATTTCATATGAATGCATTCATCTTCTCCATAATATCTTTAAGAATAAACTATTCCAGATCACAAAGTAAAAAGAAATACAAAGGAATAAGATGAAAGCTCTGATGAATATAAAAGCTTTTCCTAGGTGTATTGTTTAACATGAATATTGTCACTCCAGGTCTGGTGTGCGTATGGATGTATGTATGTATGTATTTATGTATATATGTATATATATATATATATATATATATA
>NC_068987.1:53225026-53227505 GCF_001194135.2 Octopus bimaculoides | reverse complement strand
TATATATATTACGTATGCTCTTTGGCAGATAAATGAATAAATATTAGAAATTTTGTGAAGAATTGAAATTTAAACATTGGAACATTGGGAAAATATTTATTGGATAGTGGATGAATTCGTGGATATGTGGCCACTGATATCCATTCCTCTATCTTTTATACTCATCCATTTTTAATGTATTTATTCATGATATTATGATGGTCTGCTTACTAAAAAAATTTATCCTTTAATAAAGAATGTGTATTTGTAATTTATCGAAATTATCATATGATTGACCAACATAATACATTTTATCCTTATTTATGCAGCTTTTATACTGTTTTACAATATATTCTATTTTAGTTTCGAATAACTTGTGAAATGGAAGATATACTGAACTTGGCATTAATTTGATTATGCGTTATTTAGGTACAATGCTAGAATGGAAATAACCATCGTGTTCTCGGACAGTGCTATTCAGGATGCATTTGCTGAATGATGGCCGAGTAAATCATAATCTACTGGTAAAATTCCAAGTCCTTTTATTTAAATTTAGTGGAAATAAGTTTCAATTTCAACATAATTTCGTTAAAATAATACTAGCATTGAGTTCCTTAATTTTTATGATAATGTGATGTAGATAACGGCCCTAAAATTAATGATCTTATTACTTAAGATTTGCGTTATACACTGGGCCCATTAATATGACAATACTTTCCATCTTGCCATAGTATTATATAAACATATAATAATAATAATAATAATAATAATAATAATAATAATAATAATAATAATAATAATAATAATAATAATAATAATAATAATAATAATAATAATAATAATAATAATAATAATAATAATAATTAGTATTATGCACAGTGCATATATATAAAGCAATTATGCATAATTATCAAAAGATATTGAACATTTAAAGTATGTATTATATATATATTTGTGTATATGCATATATACATATGTTTATACACACACGCACACACTCATATGTGCATTTTTGCTTCTATCTATGAATTGTATTTTCAATCCTATTTCCGTATTTCATATTTCTTATGAATAAATACTGCGATACATTTCCAAAGGAATATATTCATGTTTCAATTATTCACAAAATAGTGTTTAAGTAATATGCGAAGAAAAGAGAAACATATATAACCAGCAATTCTTCTCAAAGATTTTTGTAAATCTCTGAGAGTTAATAATTTCAAATCTATCATACATATTTCATTATATTTATTACCAATTTGTTACACATATTTATGTGGATGAATTTTGTAAATACTGTATTTATCTTGTTTGAAATAACAAATATTACATAATGAATTCTTGTCATCGAGCAATTCTATAATGATAAAGAATATAAAAAGCCCCATGCGGTTAGTAATGCTTAATGTTAATATGATTTTTCACAAAGTCATGCAAATTGTTATGGTTTCGAAGCCATCATGCGGTTAGTTTTGGTGAACAGTAATATATGTCTTGTCATGCTGTTAGTAGTTTGTATAGCAGTAAAGTTACATGATGTTAGTAAATCGTTAACATAATGAAAAATACAAGGCATCCATGCGTGTTAGTCACGGTGTGTTGGCTGCTACAATTTCCAGGTAGCCATATTGTCAAATAGGTTTCCAGGAAAATTATCTCTTATTTATTATTTAACCTACATCAAAGGAAGTCGAAATTCAGGCTTCCTAAATACAAAAGACATTGACAAATGATTTTCAAATATTATCTTGTTCTTTACACTTCAATAATTTATTCAACAAACATACTTTATGTGCGGTAATATTTCCGATGCCAGCACTTAAAAATAAATTGCTTATAGAACAGATTAAAAACGTCATTAGTCATTGCAACCCTCATATGTCGCTGTTAGTAGATTTTTTTAAAGAAAATAAAAATGTTGTAACTCATAAAGATATTTTCTTGAGTGCATTTCACCTAAAATTTATCTGACTTAGCATGCGCAAAATAACTAGTAGATGGCAAGTAAAATGCAGCAGCAATATATCTTATCTATAATCATGTATCATAATGTAAATGACTCTATAAACGGTATACAAAGTTTTTAATAAGTTTCTCGTTCTTAGAAAAAAAAAAAACATGTAATACTGCTTATGGTCAAATATGCAGCTCAGTTTTCATTGTGTGTTTCATTAGAGGACGGGCGATTGTATCATGAGATATAAGCTAATATTCTATAGCAGACTAGAAGGAAAGGGTAATTATTGTAAATATTAATAAAAGAAATGATGCAGCAGTAAACTAAGTGTTTAACATAGTTGTGCAAGGAAATCAGTGCTTTGTTATTGGTCAACTGTCAAGAATAATAATCCAATATTACCGAGGTACATATAATGTAACTGAATATGCATATATATATATATATATACACACACTTACATATACAAACATTTGTATACATGTACACAACACGTACACATATATATAAATATATGAGTATATACATATATATATATATATA
>NC_068987.1:53213320-53221912 GCF_001194135.2 Octopus bimaculoides | reverse complement strand
ATAATGTTAATTCTCTAAATTAGGTATTAACAGTAACTGCACGATAAAGTGAAGTATATTGCCACTTAAATGTGGCTGACCCCTAGGGGTGGCTGTTACTGTTGCTTTTAGCCCCAGGAGGACATCTCCTCCAGCTGGCTTATCGACACACTTCTGTGTCCTGTTTGTTTTGCCAAGGGAAGTTATCCCTCTCATCGTGATCTGTAGCACGAACGGACCCGGGTTTCAGGGTTACATGTTGACACTTTTGTTTACACTTGGTTAATGTTTATTTGTATTTATGCCGCGTGTAATACCCAGTTTTGCGTTATTTAAAAAAAAATAGACTCTACTTAATGATGATATAAATATAAATGTTCATTAATCTGTTATTCCATTAGTTTAGCGATGTTTTCAATAACTCGACTGCGTTTTATCTGCTTTCTATTGGTGTGTTGCATTATATTACCACTAAAAGATACTATGCTTTCCTACTTCCATGTATTATCGAAATTTTATACGCATGTTTTATATGCATTTGCACTTCAAAAGCTATTATTTATGATTAATGATCATTTCTTTATTGATTCCAGTATATAAAATTGACAGAAGCAATGGATTGGAAAGGCCTCCATATATTACTGGCCAACCAGTTATAGTTATCCAAACGGAAATGAGGGCTTGTACATATATCCCTTCAGGTAATTTTTGGTCCCTACTGTTTAGTTATTACCACTGCTCTAAATGGAGCAACAGTAGTAATTAATGTAATTGCGATGTGATATTATATCCTGAATTATATGTAATATTGCAAAGAATCACGGAAGGCGACGAAGTGGCAGAATCGTTGGTACGCCAGGCAAAATGCGCAGCGGTATTTCGTCCGTTTTCGCGTTCTGAGTTCAATGTTAATTTTGACTTTCATTTTCTTGGAATCGGTAATATAAGTGCCATTTAAACACTGGGATGAATATAATCGACTTACCTCCTTCCCCCAAACTGACTCTCTTGTGCCAAAAATATTATCTATTATTTCTATGACTATAAAAGTGCTGAACAGCACATTGTCAGTGATTCACAGTATGGCACTCTCCATCACAAGATCGGTGTTATGATTTTCGACCCAGGGAATGCTTTGTGTTATTCAGCACATTGTTTCAATTCACATTTCTCCATGACATGGGACTGTAATTGAGTTAACCTACGACGGACTGACATCCCATTCAGGGATCATGCTATGATCCCGATCACCTATGCACCATGAAAACGGAATAACCGGTCGTATGAATTCTAAGATTCGGGGTAATGATGTCCAGGGAGTATTTCTTATTGATGTGGTTACTTTTTAAGGTACTCTGTTTATATTCTTAAAGACATTAACTAAAAGAAACAGGCATGTTTTTCCAATATTATCCCCAGACATAGGCACAGGAGTGGCTGTGTGGTAAGTAGCTTGCTTAACAGCCACATGGCTCTGGCTTCAGTTCCACTGCGTGGCACCTTCAAAATTTACGCTTGGTTATTTTTCGTTAAACATCCAAGTTATCTTAAGTTTCAACGACACCAGTATTGTGTGCCATCGTTACAGTTCGCTACATTCTATGCATTAAATTCTCCACAAATCTGAAAAATACTACTTTGACTTTAACTGAATTGCTTATGCAGTGGTTTTCCATTTCACTTTTATCATTTCTCTACCGGGGCTATTTTCTATTTTATCTCAAGTAAATTGTAATTATCAATGTAGTTATTCTTCATATCTATCTTATTATTATTATTATTATTATTATTATTATTATTATTATTATTATTATTATTATTATTATTATTATTATTATTATTATTATTATTATTATTATTATTATTATTATTATTGTTGTTGTTGTTGTTGTTATTATTATTGTCGTCGTCGTCGTTATTGTTGTTGTTGTTGCCCTTGCTATTGTCAGAAATATTTCATTTCAAGCTTATAATAGTTATTGTCTCAAGTTTCTCGAGCTTCTGTCTAATTTTCAACGATTCGTTTCTCTGTTATCACATGAAATTTAAAGCCGAAAACATAAAACATTCGTTCATCTTAGGGACTTTTATTAGGCAAATTCTAATCTTAATTATTCAGCTTTCTTTAAATCAGTTGAAAGACAATGTAACTGCGTCGCATTTTGAAAATAGACAAATGTTACAAGCTGAGGAAAACGCGTTTGCAAGGTTGTCTGTTCACATATGAAACCTAATAATTGCAGTATCATTTTATCAGTAAAAGACAATCTGTATAGTTGTGTTTACTTGCAAAAGATTCTCCACTATAGTATTCCTCATTTTATGGGTATCTCTCAAATACATATTTGACTAAATTCGTTGTTTATGTGGCGGAAGTGTCTGTTAGACAGATTTCACACAAAACTTATTAAATCAATTATTCATTCACACTCACAATCTAGAAGAATCTTAAATAGAATAAGTAATTCCGAAACTTTAACAGATTTCTAAACAGATCATTAACGCTTGAAGTATTTAATTGTCTCATAAACATAGTTATTTTAAGATGCAATTTCCGAAAATATTTTTAAATAAAACTTTCCTCTATTCTCAATTCTCTATTAAGGTGATGAATTATTCATATGGTTAATAAGATGATAACTAGTAATTTATATTTTCCAAGTTAATATTGCGCATTTTCAAATATTCACGTTAGGTATGTACCTCTTTAAAATATTGGATATTATACAGACTAAACAATAAAAATGTCAGTCAAATTTGTCACGTCGATATTAAGACTAGCACAGATGCGTGATTGTCACTATGAATCATGTCGATTATCGTATGTAGTTTTAAAATCTGAAATATAATAATTTAGAAACGTGTGTTAATATACAAAATCAATATATGCATAGCACTCGAGTAATTCTCAATTGCCATGGAGTAGTTATCAAACCTGGCATGTCACCACTGATAATGCTTCTTTCTTCTTCTTCTTTAGTTTGGTCTATTGCCAAGGAGTCCGTTGATTCATCGTCGCCCACAGGGCCATCTAAGAAAGTTATGTGGGCATATTTGTGGACTAGAGGATGCTCCTCCTCTGCTGGTTGAATAATAGGAACTCTGTAGAGAAATAAAAGTTTATATGAATTAATATATGCTAAATGTAAAAGAAATGTTCGAATGGCTTGTGCATGTAAAGGGCAATAAATAATACATGGCAACTGGAAATGTTTAACTCTTGTAAACATTTAACGTGATTATTGGTAAAAACAGACGAAGAGAAAATATCGTTTCGCAGCAGTATATATGAGTCAAGAGACAGAGTTAAGTGACTAAAACTGACCATGAAGACTCCACAGAAAGACAAAAATAATAAAGTACAGGTTAGCAATTATGAAGCATGGTAAAAGTAAACAGAATCTAAAAGAACGGAAATTATAACTACCAAAATTCTCACGAAAATGAAGTAGAGGGAATAGTAGAAATTTGATAGGAATCTCCTGTATTGCGTCTGAAAGGTTTTAGCTCAACCAATGAATAAGAATGGAGGAAAAGATTGTTAGAACTGTTTCATAATCTCTTGAATAGACGGTCACCTATATTTGAGCCAGATAGTATAACAGCTATCAACCAAGTAAATGAAAATGTAGAGCTTTTCATAAACGACCGAATAATTAAGAATCTAAAGATATCAAAAAAAAAATATATAGTAGTGCCAAAAGAAATTCCACTCGAGAACATGACAACCGATATGGACACCACTGTCAAGCTGTTAATGCCATAGTAAAGGTGGGAGGTGTGCAAAATCCACACAGAACAAAGCAATGGCCTTCTGGTGAGAAAGCCAGAAAGAAGACATCATAACAAGTACTTAGATATTTAGAGTGGGATCATATTTCTAATGTAGCCATTGAAAAAATTGTCGAAAAACTGAAAACGCTTGTTAATAGCGGAACAGCGAGGGATTTAGAGTAGGTAAGTCCTGCATTAATCAGATCATTACAATTTGCATCAACCCCAAGCAAGCGCATGAAATTCTGGCATACGCCATTCTCTGTTTCATTCACTGAGATAACGCTTCTTACACATTTCACTTCGCTCAATAACCTTGCATCACAAATATGTACAAAATATGTACAAAATGAGCGTTGCGAAATGATATTCAATAGAAAATATTTGAAATCTTTTGGAGTAAGCTGATGCTTCTTGGCTGTGGTGTGTCAAACTTTGAAAGCCTGAAAGAAAAATGGTACGATGGGTACAAGATCATTTACTTGAGAATCTCTACTATTTATATAGCATTTACATATTGTTCCAGAGTCTTACAGACATACAGAAAATAGCAGGCATACTAACAGATATAGTTGTGAAAAGTGAATTTAGAGTGGTGTTGGAAAGGCAAAGATAATGAAAATTCAAAACCATGGACATGGTTTTGTCAAATTTTAGAGAGCCATGCTGAATAAACTGTAATGTTCCACCCAATTATCATACTTGGCATTTGCAACTGGATTTACGAACCGAAACTTGGACCGACTATTTAAATCTTCTCCATTGTAGAACATTTCAGAAAATCAAAATTTTCTTTGAACGTGTTAACCTGAAACTTTCAAATAGCATCATCATTTTTCTGCTTCTGTTTTTTTTTTTTTTAATTTATGACAAATGAAGGCTCGTAGCATTCATACGCAGGTGCTGCCGTTATAAACACCATATACATTATGTATCAAGAAATTGTGAAAAATATAGACTTCCGTGGATAATCAGGAATCAATTGACCAGAATATAGAAGAAATGAAGATGCGCAGGTTACAATTGAAGGGGAATATTAAGATGTTTAGTTCAAGAAACTTGGGTAAAATGTTAAGTAGCCCAATGAAAATTTGATGGAGATTAGCAGAAATGATTTGAAGGGAACACTGGTAACACAGAATCATGCAAAATGTAAAGAACATACCAGAAGTTTTGAGAGACTAATTCAGAAATCCTACATGTCCTTGGTGACAAAGATGAATATCAATTCTTGTTCTAGTTATTAATACTGGTCAATGTTGACCAAGTACAAGGTTAATAATTGCTTAATGGGCCTGCACAATAGAATGAAAACATGATATCAATCATATGTTGTTTTAGCAACCAGGTTGGGTTAATTCCGACAGCAATGTAATTGTGAAAGTTAAAGCATAACATTAACTATTGTAAAGCAATGAATATTATTTAATATCGCCATTTCATAACTGTTCCTTGTACCAGCAATTTTCAGTCTAGAAAACTGGAAAGCTAAAAGGAAACAAAGAAACGCAAGAAATGTACATGAGTAGTGTATTCAAGCTACTTTTGCAAAAACTATAATTTTTTGGCATGGACCCATGGAAGACATTTCTAATTAAATACTCGACTGAGGGCAAAGTAATTGTACAGAAACATGACTGTCAATCTTAGTTGGCAACCGTAGCTAAAAAAAACATTTAGTATTTTTACGAAATTTAAAATTGATTTCCTTTTGAGATAATACAATTTCCTTTCGTGAATAAAAATAGGCTAATTCTTAATTAATGTCTATCTGATGAAAATAACAATGTGAGTTGCGAACACAAATAGTATATCACCCTCTAAAGTTTTGTTGTTCGAATTTCAAAGGAATGTTGACTTGGTTTTTATTACATTCAAAACCTGGTATCCCACGTGAATTGTGAGACTATTAGATATTAGATTAATGGACGGATAACATGTCAACTCCAAATTTCTACATGAAACCTGAGTTACAATACTACGATCATTCGCAAGTTAACAACAAATGCAAATAAGATCATATTACACGATATAGAAAAGGGTATTACACGATTAGAAAATAAAAGGGTATTACACGATTACTGTTTTTGACTACAAATTCGTACAAGATTTGGTAAAACACATAGATGTGATTTCATTTTGTTTCAATTGACATGAAAAATCCTTTCATTTCTTTCAAGGAAATATGCATTCTTCAAACAGTATTCGAATGTAATTAGAATTTAAATTGTAACTTACAGAATCCATTGTAGAAAAAAATTACGAATTCAAAAAACGTAGAACTTACTCGGCTTGCTCCGTAGAGCTTTTTAAGCTGTGCTTCGACGTGGATTCTGATTTTGTACAAAATACTGTCGCATAGGTATCATCATAGTGTTCATTTTGGACGAATTCTTCTCTCATTGGCGTCAATTTATTAAAAGTAGGTTTCTTACTGAAAATATAAGCGAGAAAGGATTATTGTAGAATATATATATGAATATACATATATAGGTGTGTGTTTGTGCGTATGTGTCTCTGTGTAGATAGAAAGATAAAAATAGATGTCACTCGTAGGCGAGTGACTTGATGTTTTGTACCATACTTTCGCTAATGGTTTTCTGTACATTTGTATGTTCGATAATACATAGATACACATTCAGACTTACTATGTTTTTAATTATGTTAAAGATTTAATAAATTAATCTTCAACTTAATAAATAAAGAGGTCGCTGTACCAGCAAACATATTCGTTGAACTTCAGTAGAGTTTCCTAATTACCAACTGCTGTAAGTAAGCATATATGTGACTCAAATCAATGGCAGAAGGCACTTGCCTAACGAAAGGTGAAGGGCTATGAAACTCGAAACAACGGGAGGAACTTGTCGCCCACACGCTCATGAGGTACTAGAATGGTCTCTATTATTTGTGGCTGAGAGGTACCCTTGGCAATTCCATTTAGGTGTACCAGAATCACTTATATGTCTTCTCGTTTGGTCGAGTATGTTGTGTTACCCTAAGTAACACAATGCTGTAAAGGCGTTCTCATCTCCAGAAAATCTGTAAAGACATTCTCATTCCCATAAATTCAACACCCTCCAATTGTATTGCAGCAGATATAATTTTTTTTTCACACAGCCGTTATTTCGAAACACCTCAAGATGTTAAAATTATCAGGTTCAGTGCTGTGGGATCGTGTACAAACGCCATAGGCCTTGATTCCCACTCGAGAAAAAACGTATATAAAAAAAGACACAAGCAGGGTAAGATTAATTATGCCGGAGAAAATAGAAAGTGTAGTATATAATATATATAATATTTCAAAACGTATACTGCAGAATTTAAGAAACAAACATAAATTATAAAATTTAGAATCGTATAAAGAATGGAAGTATTGGTGGCGTATAAGATTCATGAGGACAACTACAAATAAAATAGGGACCTGCTTTTTAAAGAGCATAATAATTTACCCATGATTTACCATACATATCATGAACGAAGTCCGCAACTTCGGACACGAAGAGCTTTGGGCTTGCATTGAGAAATTCCTCCCTCCGAGGCACTCGCCCGGGCAAGGTATTTTGTAGAACAACAGCAGACGCCGAAGCATACCACTCTCCCCATTTCACGCCACCGATGTTGTCCAAGGCAAAGGTCAATAAAGCTTGATGCCAGTGACATCATGACTTATTTCCACAGCTAAGCAAACTAGAGTAACGTGAAGTAAAGTGTCTTCTCAAGAAAGAAAAGTACACATTCAGGTCCTCGAATGAACCCACAACACTAAGATTGTAAGCCCAACGCCTCTAACCACTGAGCGATATGCCTTCACACACACATAGATATGTATGTGTGTGTATGTGTGCAATTGTGAGTATATAAATGAGTGTGTGTAAATATAACTAAGAAGATGTTGGGTTGATAGAGGTGTATCCTTGTGTGTTTGTATATTTGTTTGTAAAGGACAGTCGATAATTTTCCCTCCAGAAACTTAGAAAGAAAAAAATGTCAGAAGCACAATATATGAAATCAGTACAAGAAGATTGATGTAGCTGAACATAGAGAGGAGATTTTCTTTGCTTTAGTGATTCTGGTATGGAGCATTTTGATAAAAAATACATAAGAAGCAGACAAATGTCAGTTCAACATAAATATCAACAATTATCACTCATACTAAAATACATAATCATGTATATCACTATATGTGAGTGGTTTCCTGTTTATGAAATGGAGATATGCAAACATTTCCTTCGTATTGGAATTGTACTCGCACGCGCGGCACACACACACACACATACATATAAGTAGTGACTTTCTGAACAACATATAAATTCGATTGAATCAAAATTTATTCGTTCTAGTCTCATAAGTATTAGAATAAATATACTAAAATTTATAAATCTAATAAACTTCTATAAATCGCCCACACACACTAACACTCAGGCTCATACAACTGATATGAATGCTTGTGCTTGTAAACACACTCACACACACACACTCATCCACACACACACACACACACACACACACACATAATACACAAACACACACATACACACATATTCACAAACTGAAAATCTGGAAAGGTACAATTTTCATGCTAATATATCTCGGAAGCGAATACATATTAGATGCTGGATATATCAACATGACAAAAACGCAGAAGAAATTGATTAGACAGTTGCAATTTAGCAAAACTATAAATAAATATCTTACACTTGGCATAGCTGTGATGAAAAACAGAATTTCGTTTCTTTTGTTCAATATTAGGAAAATAATACGAAAGAAAATACTTTTAAATGGATTAACAATTCAAAAACTCAGAAGAAAGATTGCAGTGAAATATCATATTAGATTATA
>NC_068987.1:53209088-53210558 GCF_001194135.2 Octopus bimaculoides | reverse complement strand
ATATATATATATATACACATACATACACACACACACATACACACACACACACACACACACATATATATATATATATATATGTGTGTGTGTGTATATGTTTATGTATGTATGTATGTACATATATTAATAAATTGTCAAGCAAGAGAAATAAACGCCAAATCAAGTGAATGAATCCGTTTTTGTAAAGAATAATATGACAAGCAAATTGTGCATATATACAAATTGCTGAGATTGACAAAGAACACAATAAATTACGCTGTATATAATTTCAATAATGATATGCTAGTTTCTGCTGGACAGATAGAGGTACAGCGGACCTTTGAGAAAATAGCAATTACTGTGTTATGAAAACACTTGCTATAAAAAATTGAAAGTGCAACGAAGGAATATAGAAATATTAAAGCAAAAATGATTAATTTTCTTAAAAACATATCGCATGCACGTGTGTTCACAGACAGAAAGTATAGGAGGAGTCTAGGATTATTAAAAAGAATAAGATAAGGTTTCTTCTTCTTCAGAATTGAAGTAATTAAACGTGCATATTTAGAGAACTCAGATTGTAAAAAAAAATTCCATTAGGATTTGGAGAGAGACACACAAAACGTTACAATAATAATAATAAATTGATTATCTTATGATAAAAACCATCTTTATGAGTATTTATATATATATATATATATACAAGTATACCCCGTCACACACACCCACACACACACATATATATAGTAGTGTGTGTGTGTGTGTGTGTGTGTGTGTGTGTGTGGTTGTGTGTGAAGGGAAGGAGTACACATCACATCGCCCAGATCGACCAAGGCCCTTCGTTTTGTTAAGAAGTGTGTGGACGATAATCCCAGTTGCAAGGCTTTTGTGATCAATAAATTTATGTGAAAATATTTTAACCAACTATGAAGCAGATCAGCTATTCTGTGATGGCAATTTAGAGCAATGGTTGATCAGGGCTGGTGGAGTCTGGAGGAAATAATAACACAGGTACATATGCATCCATATTGCAGCGACCACTCCTTCACCTCTTCTCCAGTGTTGAAATGTGTAAAGAAGACTATTTATGAAAGATGGAACGTTGTGTCTCCCGAAGATTAGTTCGAAGAGAATGGCATTAAAATGTCAGCCACTAGAACATACTGAACCCAATGGACAAGTCACTTCGTATAAAGAACAAGAAAGCATCCTGAAAGCATATCCTTTTACTGCATGAAACTTTGTAAGAAATTCCTCACGAGAATATTCATCATCTGATCAATGCGTGCTTAATAGGGTCCTTGCATTGAAAAATGCAAATGACATGTCTACTAAACATTAGATGTTCACATTATGATAACTGATTAATAATTTGAATGCATAATTTCAGATTCAAATACATTTTAATGATTATAAATGTGTTTATTCACTTCTGTTATGTATGTGTGTGTGAGGATATATACGTGTATATATATATATATATATATATAT
>NC_068987.1:53207245-53208478 GCF_001194135.2 Octopus bimaculoides | reverse complement strand
ATATATATATATATATATATATATATATATATATACATACATATATATATATATATGTGTGTGTGTGTGTGTGTAGTTTAAAATTCCACAAAACCAAAACAAAAAAAATCGACAAAAACAGGAGAGAACACAACAAAAAGGATGTTTCAGTTTGACGGTCAAGAAAACGTAGCAGGGCTTTTAACATTTCGAACATACGCTCCTTTACACAAAAGAATGAAGAGAGAAAATAGATAGAAACAGTGAAAAACGAGGAGACAGAAAAATCATATCTGGATTAACGGTTGCATATGGTCAATTGTCTTGAAGTATGTGGTTAAAGGCAGGGGTGCCAAGGGGGACAAGAGTGTACTGGCTAGCGCGTGTTTCTGCAAGTATGCGTGTGAATGTAAGGATAACGTGGGCGTGTGGAAACGTTCTAGGGCACGCGCGTGTGTATACGTTTTAGGGCGCGCGTGCGTGCAGTGATGGGTAATAATGTGTGTAGAAAATCATGGGACCGTATCTATGTGTATGCATAGGAGCGAGCATGCACGTGGACGTGTGTAGAAGTACAGTCGTGTATGTAGCTGCTAATGCATGTGTGTTTAGTGTTGATATGTGTGTAAAAACACACACACACACACACACACACTCACACACACGCATATAAATATATATTTATACAGCATGTAGTAGATAAACGAACCGATGTTTGTACCTATAGCTTCTTAACCACACAGTCACGCATAAAATAAAATGTTCATGATATTGGTGTAGGGGCTAAAACTTCATAAAAAAAGAGAAGAATTCATTGATATTGACATAGACAAAGAACTTACTTGACCATGAAAAATAATATACTGTGAGGTATTTTGGCTGGACATTTTATCCTCTTTGCCACTACACTAAACAAATATATTATAATGAAGATGAGGATTATTAATTTCAATAGCATAAGCCTTTAAAACTTTACTAATTTGATTTCATGAATGATATAAACATACAAACATAAACCTTAGGTGTAAGTAAGGCTGTTTTTGGAAGCAGTGCGCTTCCCAACTAAATGTTTCCTGGTACAGGAAACACCTTGGTTTAACTTTGGTTAAGTGATTTCTACTATAGCACAAGGCCACCTCAAAACTTGGAGAGGAATTAGTAGAAGGAAACTGAAAGGAACACTTTGTTTATGCATATATATGTGTATATGTGTATGTATATGCATATATATATATATATATATATATATATATA
>NC_068987.1:53205864-53206840 GCF_001194135.2 Octopus bimaculoides | reverse complement strand
ATATATATATATATATATACACATATATATATACCCTGTACGTGCCTGTGTCTGAGAGAGAGAGAGGGGGGGAGATCTCATTATTCACTTATACACAAGTAAATATCTGTGCTTTTGCGTTTATAAGACTTCCGATTTATATTTTCAGTTTTTCTATTGGCATACTATCAAATTTCCCACTGTGGTCGCTATAAGATATTGCTGATGTGTCTCTTCATATTTTGCTTTCAAAATGCATGAAACTTTGAGCTATGAAGTAGGGAATGGCGGTTTAATTATAAATTATATTATCGTAATTATAGAGCATTCCTATTTTCTTCTTTTTCCTCATACACAAGTCTTGGCTTGTGCCGTCACATGCACAATTACAAAACTGTGTAAATTATGTCACTTTTTACGAGTGAGAATATATGCTCCAAATAAAGCCAAGATCACTTCATCAGCAGAAAGGTCATGACTTTACATTTATGGGATGAGCTTATTGAATATTTTCAAGACAACCACACCATCAATGGAGCGTACTCTACCAACTTAACCAGAGATTTGCAAAACGCTATCAAGATCAAAACCCACGAATACTGGCGAAATGAGTTTTATTTCATCAGGACGCTGCTCTAGCATAAAATTCCTTCGGTTGCTGTGAATGACTGTGTCTTTAAACAGGTTGATCACCGCCCCTATTCTCCAGGTTTGGCCCCATCTCAACTGTTCTCCAACATGAAAATCACTCGGCTGTGAACCAGTATTGCAGTCATGATGACGTCACATCTAGTGTTTATGGCGGTTTCACTGTATGAAAATTTCTCCATCCAAGCTCTGGAAAACAATGACAGAAGTATGTAGACTGCAAAGGGGTCTGTTGAAAAAAAAAAACCTCATTTGGTGACATTCCATGCGTATGTCTTGGTCAGCCTATGAACTTTCCAAGCGACAGTTTTGTATATGTATATGTATATATATGTGTGTGTGTGTGTGT
>NC_068987.1:53204692-53205563 GCF_001194135.2 Octopus bimaculoides | reverse complement strand
TATATATACATACATATATACATACATACATGCATCCATACATACACGCACACACACACACACATATATGACAAAGAGATTGCACCTAGAAAGCTCCACTCCGAGGCACAAGTCCGGGCAAGGTTGTTTATGGAAGACCACCAGTCGCTCATGCATGCCAACATTCCACCTCCAAGCCACCGATATTATCCAAGGGAAAAGCAAAGACCGATAGACGTCGCAAATATCAGTGACGTCGCAACTCATTTTTACAGCTGATTGAAATAAAGTGACTTGCTCAAGAACACAACACACAGCTCGGTCCAGGAATCGATCTCACTACCTCACGAATGTAAAGCCTGACTCTCAAACAACTAAGTCATGTGTCTATATATATTTGTATGCATGTGTGTAAAATTACATAATTATATATGTACGAATACACACTCGCGCACGCGCACACTCGCACATATAATGTGTGTTCCTTACTGTGTTGTAAGCATATGCACTCGTATGTCTAGCAATAATTAAATTACGGGAAAGTGGAGTGCTTCAACGTACCTAATGTTCTGTCTTAGAAGTATTAATAAATTGGCAACTAAATAACAAATTATTTTTGTTGACAGATGCGGCTTAGGCTTTGGTGTTAGATTCAATATAATAAAAGACATATAAAATGAAGTAAAGCGATTGGGCTCCTGGCTGAACGCATATTGCTATTTTGTTAAATCCCTTTACACTCTATGATAAAACGGCAACAGAATTCATATTTCTTTCATCGTTCTGGAATCAATACAAATGTGCACTACAATAGCAGTGACTTACATGTTTTTTTCCCTACAAGCTAGAGACCTATCATATTTATGAATATATATATATATATATATATATA
>NC_068987.1:53201894-53204274 GCF_001194135.2 Octopus bimaculoides | reverse complement strand
GATAGATAGATAGATAGATCGATAGATAGATAGATAGATAGATAGATAGATAGATAGATAGATAGATAGATAGACAGACAGATAGATAGATAGATAGATAGATTTCATTTATAATTCTCAACAAATGAAAATTACTTGCACTAACGTGGCTTTCGTAAAAAAATATATTATTCTTTCAACCATGTACACACGTTCACATTTATTCACATATACGAACATTTCTACGTATGTATATGTATACACTTGAGCGTGTGAAGATGGTGATCTAAGTGTATTTATTGACTATTTTGTATATTCTATTACTGTATAAAAAATAAAAAATAACGAAAGCCATTGAACGTCAACTGAATAATAACTGAATTACAGTTAAATATTGTTTTACTAATAAATTGATATGAAATTCGAAGTTACTCCAATGATCGATTTACAAACTACTGGAAAAAGAGATAATTTTGATAAATACCTAAAGGCAAAGAATATTAAATTGTGAAGAGATTTTTTGCAATTACTAGGCACGAATTCTCTTCAAGTAAGCAGTGAATATATATTGTTATATTCTGAGTGGGTTATTTTCTACTGTACGATTTTATGCAAAGTATATTTATCTGTAAATGGTAACACGAAGTAAATTGCGTTCCTGGCTCTGTGGTAGGAAAGTTATTTCCGAGCCACATAGTTTAGGGTACAATCACACTTCGCGGCGCCTTGAACTACTGTTTTCTACTATATCTTCGGGTTTTCTTTTTGCTATTTCCCCCTCCTCCACCACAACCACAACCACCACCACCACCACCACCACCACCACAACTGATGGAAGCCGGTGCTGGTGTGTTCACGTTCCCATAACTTACCGGTTTGTTAAAAGATACCGTTAGAATAAGTACCAGGCTTTAAAAGAAATAGTACATTCGATGAAAACATTCTTCAAGGTGGTGCCCAGTTAAAGTAAACGATATATATGTATATATATATATAACAAATAAGAGAGGAAGATTATGGAATTCAGGAGATTTTTATTAATCACAACGATCGTTTGGACCCGTCTTGCGAGTGAGGTGTTGTTCAACGGGACATGGTACACGTTTCTGTGCAGATGTGTGGAGTCAGGTTCGTCAGGTGACATTTCAAAAGTTACCTCCCTCAATAAACTCGGATTTCTTTGGGTCGCTTATACAACACGGTATTTGCATTTAGGTGATTGCCTAAAGACTTCGTATTTTCGAACGACATGGAAAGGATACAGAATATTTTTTTATAAAAGGTCTTCATATAGGTATTCGTCAATAAATTGAAAAAAATAAAAGACTAACAGAAATATTGTTTTTGAGAGGTATACGCATGTTAACGAATATGCACATAAACACTCATGCATACACTCAAGGTCTCGTGGACAGACACTGACTCATTCAGGGAGTTAGAGATAAGGAATTGCTTATGCATATGTATATATATATATATATATATATGTATATATATATATATATACATATATATATACATAAACATATATATAAAACTTCCTTTGGAAAGGATGCATGGCGTACGATCATATAATAATATAAATAATATGTAAACATATCCATATATCCATACATATATGTACATACCTACATTTATATGTATACATACATGCATATATGGGTACATCAACAAAACGTTTAACACAATGAGAACCGAAAACATAAAGACGAAAGCAGAAAACGAACTTTTTTCGAACAACGAAAAACCAAACAGAGAAACGAGACATGTAGCATAAAGAGTATAACCCTTCGTCAGTTGTCTCTGTTCCATCTACTCCGCGTCGTAGGTAAGGCCAATACGCGACTTCGTTGGAACAGTTCTTCCCGCAATGCAAATTAAATAAAATTTGGAATTATTTTTTGCGGTGGGTGAAGGTGTTAACAAGAACAGGACAGTGAGAAGAAGACAGTAAAAACAAACAGTGAGGGCTGTTAAGCCAAGACAATAGACAAATTATTATGACGCTAAGATAGACGTGCATGAGAGAAGAGAGAGAAAAATACGTATTTTTTATAAGAAGACAGTGAGCAGAAAGATCCCCTTTCGTAACGTGTCAACGACGAGAGGGTCAAGGAGGAAGAGTGAGAGAGAGAGAGAGAAAGAGAGAGAGACAGAGAGAGAAAAAGAGCGAGAGAGAGAGAAAGAGCGAGAGAGAGAGAAAGAGCGAGAGAGAGAGAGAGAGAGAGAGAGGGGGGAACGGTGAAAGGAGGGGAGAAGAATAGGAATAGGGTGGGAGAGATAAACAGAAAGGATGAAGAACAAGAGAGGGAGAGAGATAGACAGGGAAGTGATAGTAAAAGTGTGTACACACACACAGACACACACACACACAGACACACACACACACACACACACACAC
>NC_068987.1:53199641-53200788 GCF_001194135.2 Octopus bimaculoides | reverse complement strand
ATATATATATATATATATATATATATATATATAATAGAGAGAAAATAAATGTACGGCAATCACTAATCTGATGAGGTTATTGATTTTACGATTTATATTTTTTAGCTTTTATTTTTAGCAATTGTAGGTCACCATTTTAACACCGTTATTGATACGTCCAGGCTGGATTCAAAAAGTGACAAGCACGTCGGGACGAGTATGTTGCTGCACAAGATGACTATTTTGAAGGAGAATATATTAAAATTAAGGTAAATAAGTAATTTTTTACTAAATATAACTATTCCGGGGAGTCTTTCATACCACCTCGTATTTTTGATGTCCTAGCTCAACGTGTTCGCGGGGCATAGAGTTTGTTAATAAGATAAAGTGAGCACAATTGAGATGAACTCCTTTTCAGAGGTCTTTATATCTGATGACACAGCATGAAATATTAAATATTGCATTTTATAAAATATTTTATAGACTATTTCGAATATTTTCATTCAAATATAATAAATAAATCTGCTTTCACATTTAGAGCGCTGTAAGTATGACGAAACTCTACTAATATTACATATTTTTGAAGTATCTAACAAAGTGTTTTGTGTATGAGAATATGTTACATAAGAAAAACTCATACAAGGAAACAAGTTACACTTTATTGAAAATAACATCAAAGAATGAAAGAATTACAGAAAACATCGAGGAGGATATAAAATGCATTAAAATATATTTGAACACTCATTTGCTCAGGCATATAGACTAAGACACACACACACACGCACACAAACACACACATACACACACGCACACAAACACACACTCACACATAGGCATATATGCTTAGAATTAAGAAATAACATTGCCCTATATATAGATGTGATTAACTGTGTGTGTATTTATTTCATATATTGTATGAAACAATTTTATCAACTTATATTGGCACATGTGTATGTGTATACACATATGAGCGTGTGCATGTGTCCCTGCGTGTGTGTAATATTCATTTGGAAATATTTATATTCAAGATCATTTATACATGTGTATATATACAAACATACATAGACATTCATACACACACACATATATATATGCATACATATATATATGATATATATGTGTATGTATATATGTGTATGTATATATATATATATATATATATATATAT
>NC_068987.1:53198554-53199372 GCF_001194135.2 Octopus bimaculoides | reverse complement strand
TAATTTTACACATAAATGTTTGCAAATAAAATATATTTTTGCCAAATACACAAATATACATGTAAATATATGCTTCTGTTTTTGAAAACAATAACTTTTATGGGAGAATATATGCAGAAAAGTGTATATTTACTTGTATGTCTCTGTGTATTTTTCCGCATGTGTGCATATATGCATGTAGGTCTATATATAAAAGTACAACTTTTACACAAACTTTCTTTTTATATTCAAATAAAATTCAATAGAGAATTTTCGAAGAAATATGTTATGTTTCAAATTTCAGTTCACAGACATTAGTTTATTTGCAATAACAATTAAACTAAAATACAATTACCTTCAGTTTTGTTTTATTTTCTAGTTAATCAATAACATTTATAAATTAATTACCTCTTTAATAACACCAATCAACATGATAACATAGCCTTCGTATTTGAACAAAAGTTATCCATTATACCATATTGCATATTATCCTATATTAGCAAACACACACACGAACATACACTCAAGCACACGCATGTTTTTGATTATATCTATATCTGCACAATAATAATTATATGAGTGTCTAGGCATATTTTCTACTGATTTACACAAATATGTTTATATTTCTGAACACTTATTTCATTATGTACATGTATATTCAAGTTAATATACTGCAATATATTGTGATCTGCGCAACACGGGTGCCTAATGCCAGTGTATAGATATTTAGATATGTTTTGCCAATTACGTATGTATGCATATCTATCTATCTATCTATCTATCTATCTATCTATCTATCTATCTATCTATCTATCTATCTATCTATCTATCTATATATA
>NC_068987.1:53197270-53198452 GCF_001194135.2 Octopus bimaculoides | reverse complement strand
ATATATATATATATATATATATATATATATATATATATATATATATATATATACATATACACCAAGAAAAGTGTACTATACAAAACTAGTTTAAAAATCTAAAAAATCCAAGGGAAAATTTATAATACATAAAATCTATGAAATATTGGACAGAGAATTAAAATCGGTGACGTTTAAGAAACGAAAGTGGAAGAAAGAGTGCGCGCGTTTCATGCCGACATATTAGTGGGAAATATCTCTGCTTGATAAATTTTGATACATACTAGGTCACAATACTTGATTTAACGACAATTGTAAACGCACACACGCACACACATTCATTATGTGCAAGAATGACTGTGTGCTTGAGAAGATTGTTGTCCAACCACATGGTTCCACGTTCAGTCCCTCTGCATGGTACGTCGGGCAAGTGTTTTCTACTATAGCTCAAGGCCAATCACATATTCTGAATTTGGTAGATGGAAACTGCAGTGTTGTTCATCCAAAATTGAGGGAAAAAAGATGTTTATAAAAACGAGTTGTTTGATTCATACCCTACGTTTGTCGATACTATCCATTAGAAAGGAAGTAATAATCTTTTCTACTATAGGCACAAGATCCGAAATTTTTCGGGAGGGGCCAGTCGATTAGATCGACCACAGTGCGCAATTGGTACTTAATTTATAGACCCCGAAATGATGAGAGTCGTAGTTGACCTCGGTGTAATTTCAACTTAGAACGTAAAGCCTGTCGAAATACTGCTAAGCATATTGCCCGGTCTGCTAATAATACTGTCAGCCCGCTGCCTTAGAAAGGAACAAATAATGCAATGTGGCTGTAGGCCATAACACCCGGGCAACGCCGAGGTGCATTGCTGGTCTTTTATATGTTTCAGTCATTTGACTGCGGCCATGTATCCCAGTATCTTTTATTTTTTTCTTTTATGAAGCTTGGTATTTATTCTATCAGCCCCTTAGGGGGTACCGCTAGGTTACAGGGACGGAAACACATCAACACTGGTCGGTTATCGAGCCTGAGTGGCGGACACGAAGACACACACACACACACACACACACACACACACATACACATTCATGCGTGAATATGCACAAACATACATACATATAAACGTACATATATATGCATATATACATACATACATATATACATATATACATATGCATATATATACATATATATATA
>NC_068987.1:53195564-53197054 GCF_001194135.2 Octopus bimaculoides | reverse complement strand
TATATATATATATATATTCAGATGACTATGGTACTTAAGATGAGGCACCAGAATTTAGTACGGTATTATTCATACAATTACAAAATATGGTGATTAAAATCAAAATAAGCGACAAGGATATCCAGAGGTAATGCAATACGATCGTTTCAAGCAACTACATTTAATTGAACAATGCAATCATTACATCAATTTAAACGCAGAGCAATCTTCAGCTGCATAAAGACATAGAATTTAATTACTTAAACTAGATGGACACATTAGCATAATTTTACCTAAAATCTCCAAGAAGGTAAGGAGATAGACAGAGAACATGCTGTCTTCACTTCAACTTAAAAGCTATTTAGGTCTCAGGAAGAAATAATTCTTGGTTTGATCAGCTTAACATACGATAGAGCATGATGGCCTATATCAGTAGGGAGGAAATTTAGCTTTTTTATAAATGTATGCACAGAATTTTTAGCACTAACACAAATTTGTCTATGCGTCTGTTACTCCGTGGATGAGTATATATCTTTGTTTTGTATATGTATACTTGCATATGTATGTGTGTATGTATACCTGTAGGTATGAGAATTAAAAAATAGCCCCAAATATATTTATGAAAATTCAGTAATAAATATGTATGCATATATGAGCGCATGTATGTCTGTATGTGTGTATTTGCATATATATATATATATATATATATATACAGAAATTCAATGTAATATATACCGCCAAAATATATGTTCAGATTCATTACTAATGATTACTAATGTGTGCCTGAGTGCGTATGAATATATACACATACTAGATATACATGTTGTTTACATGCGTGGGCATATGTGTGTTAGTGCAATTACGAAAATAAGTTTGTACAGCAAATTATATACGTTA
Organism: Octopus bimaculoides; assembly: GCF_001194135.2. Taxonomy (NCBI): domain Eukaryota; kingdom Metazoa; phylum Mollusca; class Cephalopoda; order Octopoda; family Octopodidae; genus Octopus; species Octopus bimaculoides. Next base: position 53,196,178 of record NC_068987.1, on the reverse strand, counting down.
ATGTTCCGAATTGGAAATGTTATTCTTATATTTCCTATTTAATATTGTTATCACGAGAAAATATTTGAGCATTTATGTTTACCCTCATGATTTGAGTAGTTCTTGATATAAAATTGAACGTATATATTTCTATATTTATGTGTGCGAATACATTAATGTAGATAAATAGGGGCTAGATAAGTAGATTTTTAGTACATATAAATCTATTTCTACGTATATATTTATTGAATACAGCGTATATGATATCGTAAACAAATACTATTTTCCCGTCGGACATGGTTTCAGAAACATATGGCATTATGTATGATTTTAAATGATATACTTCTCTCAGTCAAAATGCAATAGTCAATTGACAGGCTTTATTTAAATACCCACTTTTGAACATCTGCAAGATATGTTTTGTTATCTTGGGTTACAGTTTAATATTTACTCTTCACTGAAAAACATTTATATGAGAGCTTTGCATACTCTGGATGTTCCTTTAGAATTATGATATCAAATAATATACACTTTATGAATTACAATGATAAACTAGGATGATATCAACTGTGTTCCTTTCTGAATTATTGATTTATATTAATAATGTATGTATGTATGTATGTATGTATATATAT
>NC_068987.1:53194734-53195436 GCF_001194135.2 Octopus bimaculoides | reverse complement strand
TATATAATGGATAATAAACCGAATGTATTACACCTGGTATTATTATTCAGGACAATTTTTTCCACACATCTAGCATCGATTTCTCATGGGTGGGACCTTCAACAACTGGTTCAGGATCATCCAGTGGTGCAGATGTATCTCGTCGGGTGATAAATAAATACAAGTCGTTAAAATGACTGTTCCACAATGTAATTTTCCGTTTTGTAGAGAGAAAAGCAGCCAGACGGAGGAAATATCTTCATTTATATAGAAGTTGAAAAATAAAATCACTGAAAACAAAAAGGAGGAACCAATACGCAATCCAGCGAGAGAAGTATTAAAAATAACCGTTAACAGATATGGATGTATAAATACCCTCGGGCAAGCTGTATAGCAAGAGTACACTCGCTCATACAAGCATCCATTTATACTTTTCTCGCTGGATTGCGTGTTTGTTTCTCTTTTTGTCATCTGTGATTTTATTTTTCTTCTTCTATATAAACAAAAATATTTCCTCCATCTGGCTGCTTTTCTTTCCATAGAACGGAAAGTAACACTACAGAACAGTTGTATTTATTTATCACCCGACGACATACATCAGCAACACCAGATGCACTTGGATAGCTGTTGAGTATCCCACTCATGAGGAATCGTTGCTAGATGGGTCTCGTATATTCCATCTTCTGTCTTTCATTTGCCACACACACACACACACACACACAC
>NC_068987.1:53191267-53191812 GCF_001194135.2 Octopus bimaculoides | reverse complement strand
ATATATATATATATATATATATATATATATATATACTTCAGAGAATCGGGTACTTAAGTAATATGCACCAAGTGTTGTTGGTGCACACAGAGAAAATCATTCCTACGAGTTTTCAGCGGCTAGGACGTGGTCCAAGGTTGTGTTGATTATATGTCGTTTGGTATACTCTAGGACGTCCGACGTGTCATGTATCCATATGGTGTATTATGATCTAACATTATAGGTCCTCTGTTGTTATTCATTTGCTTTTATATATACAGCAATCCCTCACCATAGCATGGTTTACCTTTCGCGGTGCACCTTTTACGGATTATTACTTAAACTTACGCCTATTCCTCTGTGATGTTGCTTTGCACTTATGATAAAATAAATATATACAAGGTATAAAAATGATGTTTAAATATATACAGTACACCACTGCTTCTACTGCGCGGTTTTCCACGTATCACAGGAGGTTCTGGAACGTAATACCCGCGATAGTCTATGGATTACTGTGTGTGTATATATATATATATATATATGTGTGTGTGTGTGTGTGTGTGTGT
>NC_068987.1:53188551-53191120 GCF_001194135.2 Octopus bimaculoides | reverse complement strand
TATATATATATATATATATATATATATATATATATATATATATGTATATATATATATGTATATATGGTATTTCTAAAAGTAATAAAGTTAGTGGCCTGGGGCATACAGCCATACAGCAAATTTGTAATTATATATAAGATATATAAATATATTTATATATATACAGGACACTACATAAGCGCCCGCTTCGCTAAAAGTAGAAGTTAAAACACTTCTAAGCCACAGAAGAATCACTAAATTAATAAAAGCATGATAGAAATACATTCTAGTGAACAAGAATAGCGTCTTACTTACGCCAAACATGTAAGAGATTTGCCAGATAATTTGATATCATGACTTCGAATTTAGCTGCAAAGGTGCCTGATTCTCGTCAGTCAAATACGCTAGGGACAGTATTAGAATTCATTTAGTGACTCTGCTGTGGCTTAGATGTATTTTGACTGCTATTTTCCGCGATGCAAGTGCTTCTGTTGTACACTAGTATATATAAATATATTTATATATCTTCTGCAGGATTATTAATGTATATATATATATCTTGTATATTTACAAAAGGGAGGCCGTCAAAATTTTAGATAATTCTTTATTAGCGCTTTCGTTCGTTTGTCGAACTGGTGAAGACAAAATCAAAGACAAAATCAAAATGGTTGAAATAGAACTTTTCGTTGTTCACTTGTAGGAAACGAATACCATATTCCTTTGTTTAGAAACTTGACTATACATGTGTAAACGAATATGCATTTTTATAGGAGTTTGAATTCCTTTTGTATTTTTCTTCTTATTTTTTCCATCCTACTTCATCAAATTGACATCTTTGAAAGGTCACTAGCATTTGTGAAAAATTAGAATTTTTCGCTTTTCTTTGTTGGTGTTTTGTTTTTCTTTTCTGTCTTTTTTTTTGTTTTTTTTACGTAAGCTATTCAGTACACCACTCGCCTGAATAATCGAAATTCATGTCAGTCCCCCACTTCAATTATTCCCCTTGCCTAACGGTTTGTGAGTATGCAAAAAAATGCATTACCGTATGGAGAGTAAAGAGAAAGGAGAAAGAAAAAAAGAAAAATGCTTTGTAATGAAACTTCAGTGAATTGACCTCATCAAACTTCTCTCTCTCTATGTATATATGTATGTATGCATGTATGTATGTATGTATGTGTGTATGTGTGTGTATGTATGTATGTATGTATGTATGCATGTATCTATCTATCTATCTATCTATCCATCTACCTATCTATCTATCTATCTATCTATCTATCTATCTATCTATCTATCTATCTATCTATTTATATATCTATCTACCTTTTCCCCATCCTTTATTATTCCCCATTCTTGATTGTCCTGAAACCTCTCTCTCTGTCTATTCTCCCTCTTTACCTTTATTTTTCTCACTCTCCTTTTTCCCAAGAAACCAAGAAAGAAAAGCAATATTTTCCTCGTCTAAGCAAATAAAAAAAACCATCCGATTCATATAAATGAGCAACGAAACTTTCTGTTTTTACCATTTTAATTTTCACTTTCTCTTGACGAGTTTGAAAAACGAACAAAAGCATTAATACAGAATTATCCAAACCTCTAACTGCCTCCTTTTTCTCAATATGTATATATAGGAGGCGACGAGCTGGCAGAAACTTTAGCACGCCGGGCGAAATGCTTAGCGATATTTCGTCTGCTTTTACGTTCTGAGTTCAACTGGGGTCGATCTAAAATTTCGTTTGATTTCTGTTATATTATGAACCTTTAACAGAAGGGTATAATACATAATCTTGTGGAAATATTTATCTTTGACTAGGATAAATTTTGTCGGCCCCGTACCGATTAGTTATGTAATCGGATAAATTTTATCTAAAAATTATTTTATAATGTGAAAATAGTCTCTAAGATATATGTCCCCAGCATGCATTCAGAATCAGAACTTAATTAGTCTCACCATTACTCCAGGTACTAATTATTCAAATCAATGCTCCTTAAAATATTTCTTGTTATCTCGATCTATGGGAAAGAAGCTTATAAAGGAATCGAAACACTGGACGTAACTTATTATCCAATGATTTGTCTCTCCACAACGAACTATATAAGACGCATTATATTAAGACTAAAATCAGAGGTAAATGTACGAATAAAAGAATATGCATTATCATCTTAGTAATATTTCATAATATTCTCAAGTAGATGATAAATAATCTAAGAAACGTGGACAGAAAAAAAAAGGGTAATTCAAGCATTCTTTGTAAAGTTGTTTCCTCCCAAGTGTAATTATCCTATTACAGTTTTAGCATTTCCAGCACAGGCGTGATTTCTAGACTGTGAAGTAGAACCAATATATAAAAAAGCAAAATTCTCATACCACTTCTTTTGCTATTCCGCTGATGCATCACGTATGAATAATATTTTTATGAATACCTGCAGCTAGAAATGTTTGAAGAAACTATAGAAGAGATGTTTCTAGTGAATATGTAGCTTCATTTGACTACCAAGTGTCTCCTTCTTTAGCTACTTAACTATCATCATGTACATATATACATATATACATACATACATACATTCATATATATATATATATATATATATA
>NC_068987.1:53181418-53188137 GCF_001194135.2 Octopus bimaculoides | reverse complement strand
ATATATATATATATAGATAGATATGCATGCGCATATGTGTATGTCTGTGTACTCATTAGACTATCATTATTTCATATAATTTCAGCGTGCTGATATGAAACACGATTTCAGCTAATTTAGCATTTGGTTAATTGATGTTTTCTGATTGACGCAAGATGTAAAATTAGTTAGCAATCAATTACTCTGTGCGGCTACCACATTAGGTGCAGTTGCTTGTATTTTCGATGCAGTCCAATTCTATTTATTATGATGATTATTAAATCAATATATGCTAGTACGTCAATTTACTTAATTGAACGTTCATGCAATACTGGCTGTTGCGAATGTTTATTTCTTATGCAATCTATGAAAGTAAGTTTTCACTTTCCACTTCTGAACAAAGCATGTTTTAGATACATAAGAGGACTAATTAGAATTTTTCGCTTTTCCTTGTTGGTGCTTGGTTTTTCTTTTCTTTCTTCTTTTTTTTCACGTAAGCTATTCAGTACACCACTCGCCTGAGTAATCTAAATTCATGTCAGTCCCCCACTTGAATTATTCCCCTTGCCTAACGGTTTGTAATTATGCAAAAATACATCACCTGTACTTCACCTATTGCAGATTTCGATATGTAATAATGATTATTTCTCACAAGTATACCTTGACATGCACGAATAGAATTCTCATTATTGTTCAATAAGATGCAAGTGGATAGATAAGGGATTAATATATGTATTAATTTTTAATGTAGTAATTGAAGAACTTCGTACAAAATTTAATTAAATATTAACTTAAGGAATAATTAAGAAAACTATAAAATAGAACTAACAAGGAATAGTCATGAAATGCACATCTAATATTGCGTGAACATTCAATTATGCAAATTCCAGCTATGATTTACGTTGATCTAATTTACATTAAAGTTAGTAAACTGGAAATGAATCTAAAATGCAAAGAAATTCACCTAATAGTAGCAGAGTAAATTGATCGCTGAATGATAAAACATATCTTAAGCCAACGGTAAATTACCTGAAGTTATTAATCAATTCGGTAGGCATGTTGATCTATAGGTTTTATGCAAATTATTTGAATATGAAATATATGCGTGTGTGTAGCTTTGTGAGTGCATATATATCTACATATACAAATACATATATATGTATTTATATGTGTGCGCGCGCACACACACACACACACACACACACACACACACCTATATATATATATATATATATATATGCATCCTGGCCATTTTAAAATTATTATTATATATAACCTGATGTTTTAAACACTCGCGTAGCATAGAAACATTATCTATTAACATCTACTGATAAGCATTTAGAGACACAATATATTTACAAATAGTTCAAGAGAAAATTCATTAGTATTATGGAAAAATATTGTATAATCTGCATGATATACTGCGATTTACTTATTAATGGACATTTAAACATAACTAATGTATGTAATTAATGTGTGAATATATTTAAGGTTGGGTGACTCTTTAGTTGTTGTACTTTAATTTCCAATTCAGAAATCTAATATGCATGAATGGTTGTATCTCTATGTATGATGAAGATATGTTATATATATTATAAATATTTATGGCATCACATTTTCTATCCAAGCTTAAAAAATTGATGCTTATTGAATTATATTTAAGAGAATTCAAACTAAATCAAAATGCACTATAAATAAAAGCTTTTAACTAGTACAATGTTTGCATTCAGTATTTTCTTATTTAGCTAATGTATCTGCGAAATTACTGCTAAGGATTTGTCTTGTATTTTAGAGAATACAAATCAATTCAACCCAAATAGATACATATGTGGACAATTCAACTTAATACCGATGTAAAGGTGCATTACACCTTAAGCATACAGTGTTAACATATATGATTCATCGTATCCAATTCTAATTACATCTAGCTAACTGTGTCATAAGAGAAATATTTCTCCAATTAGATCACTGATGCAATACGTTTATTATAATGAGCTACTAACAATGAATCTTCGCTTGAAATCCATTGTTCTCTTGTCGGACATTAACTGCTTGTAATCATGTAGAGCTTCATCGATCCATGTCTCTTTTACATCACTAAATCTTCAAATATAAAATATTGCTAGAAAATTAACAACGAACTGAGTGAACAAATTATCGCGCATAAACTGTTGAAGTTATAATGAGTTCAAGTGCAGTAAAGCACAATGTCATATTCTACATTCTGTGTAGTATGCTAAATTTCATTCTTTTCTCTTTTGCTTTGTTGGCATATTTGTTTCAATAGTTTGTGTATTTTGTCAGATTTGTTGAATTATTTATTTTCCTGTGGCAATAAAAACATCTTAGTCTACGACCTATCGATGTATATAATTAGATACTCACTAATTATCCAATGTTGTAATTGGTCTAGCTACAAGTAATCATAGACTAATAACTGCCAAGTGTGCTGCTGCTAATGATATATTTAGTAAAGTCTCTACAGGTGGCCTAATTATAGTTTTTCTTTCTGACAATAGGGACCAAATTGTACACGGAATTTCCATAGCAAAAATGAAAGAAAAGCATTAATAACGATGAGAAAATTCACAAAACATAATTATAATAATAAAACTGTCAGATATACGTCATCAAAACCCAACCAGTTATACAAAACAAGACGCCTATATGTATGTATGCATGCATGTATGTATGTATGTATGTTCATGTATGGATGTCTTCTATTTTTTGAATTATTATAACTCTTCCACTGAGGAGGGAGCCGGATTCCAAGAAAAATAGAATGCTCTGTCTTTGGGATGTAGTCAACACACACAAATTCACATTTGGAACTTGAGAAATGTCTTGCATGTTTTTACTGTTCCACTCATAGATTGCACTTGTAATGAACGAATCAGCCGATCGATTTCTCTTTCTGAAAACCTTTGTTCATCTAGATTCTCCTTTAAGCATTTAATAACAAAACATGGTGCTCCAATTATTATTGGTATGAATATGAATTCATAGTCTGAACATAGAAGCTGGAGCTTTCGAAGCAATTGTCTATAGATATCCTCTTTTTCTTTGATTTTCAAAGAGATATTTATATCCGCAGGCCAGTTAACCTCTATGATCATACTTACCTTTGCCCTTCTGTCCCACACAACAATATCCAGCCTGTTATGCTTACATTTGACAGACGTATCGATGGAAATATTCCACCAGTATTCCTTGAGTTGGTGTTTATGAATGTATTCCATAACAAAGGGATTTTCTAAGTTTATTTCAGGACAGTCGTTTTTGCGGATGGTATTGTAAATTATTTCAGCAGCAACATCGTGCTGCATTGGGAGGTAGTACCGTGACGACATTTTAGGACAGCTGCTAATCACATGCACACTGTCTTCCACAGAAGCATGATATAGCCTACACATGCGGTTGCACCTTGGGATTACAAGAGCCTTACTGTCCTTGGATTGCAAACGCATAGCCTTCAAAGTGTGATGTGGTGTAGTGGTCTTGTGACCAAGAGAGGTTGCGCTTCGTGTCAATTCTACTGTCTTCTTCTTCGTGTCAATTCTACTGTCTTCTTCATGGTATTCTTTTATCTTTCTTTTTTCGTATGTTGAGTGCTTTCCATCCAGATCTTCTCTGAGGTAAGAGAGCCCAGCTATTTTGGGGATGAATAGGAGATCATCAGGAAGTGAGAGTGTTTCTTGAGTTCACTGCTAACTCGTACAATGTTGCTCACCTCACTTTTCAGGACTGCATTGATATATTTATTTTTGCTGCTGTTGCTTAGCAGGTGCTGCCTGAGTGATACTATACGGCATTCGAAAGCCATCTGCACTGATCTCAGGCCTCTACCACCTTCATTTCTTCTTAGGTAGAGCCTGTCATTATCACTGTTTCTGTCGAAGTTCCCAATTGTTGCCAGGATTTTGCGGGTTTTTGATATCTATGGAGTAGATTTCATCTACAGACCAATCAGGTATCCACATTTTGGGGGATCAGCACTGTTACTGCAAATCCATTGTGAGATATTGTTTCGTTGTAAGAGGTGAGTTCCGAATACTATATTTTCCTATGTCCGGTGTAATATTTTCGGGTCACTCTATTTTTATTCACAGTGCCTTCATATGATACATTTTCGTTTATGCCTAGATACTTGTAACATACTTTGTGTGGAATGGGGGAGATAGAGAGGCCGTTGATTCACAAGTTTTGGGTTTTGGGGACTGACATCCTCGTTTTATAACCAAATATGAACATTCCTTCTGGCCAAACTCCATGCCTATATCAGCTAAAAATGTTATTAATTCCAGTTGTGTTTTGGCATTGTTAATATGTTAGCATAAATCGTCAGGTCGTCAGCAAAGAAATTACGAGTTACATTGATATTTCTGGCAGTTGAAGATCCTAGCACGTAACCATTTGTTTTCTGCAGTAGGAACGGTAATGAATTCAGTGCGAAAAGGAAAATAAGTACAGGATGACTATCTCTCTGTAATATCCCCTTTGTAATGCCTATACTATTAGAAACAATTATTCTGTTCTTAGCTGTAAGGGTAAGAATAGTTGTCCATGTCTTTGTGAGTCTCTCTATAGTAGCAATTAAGTTAGTAGGCACCTTTGTCAGATGTAGGCACTTCAACAGCCATGAATGAGGGATAGAGTCGAATGCCTTCATATAGTCAAGCCATACTGTCACACGGATTCTGCGTTGTTTTCTTACTTCAGACAGTACAGCTTTGTTTATAGAAAGTTGTTCCGCACATCCCCACACCCCCTTCTTTCCACCAGCCTATTCATCAGACTCACAAAGGTCCTGGAAGAATTGGTTGAAGTGACTTGTATACAGTTTGTACATAATGTTTAGACAAGCAAAGGGCCTGTAGTTTCCTGCCATCTCGGTGATTTCATTTTTGGTAACAAGATTTATCCTTGCTGTAGCAATGCGGTATATCAGTCTGACCTTCCATAGTCCTTTTGAGTATACATATCAATTGGTTTCTATAAAATGCCTGCTGTTTGTACCAATATCCAACTATTAGGTCCCTTCCAGGTGCCTTCCTATTCTGCAGTTTACCTATTGCTATAGCCAAGGTTTCTTCATCAATTTTGCATGTTTTAATGTTAGCGTTGGTGCAGTATTCTCTCTCAGTTGTATTTAACCATGATGCATTGAGGTTGAAATCCCCCTTTACGTTCCAAAGTTTTGACCTGAATGATTGGGAGGGAGCTTTCTTAATGGTAATATTTCCCTTCTTCATCTCTGTATAATGCTTGTGGTTTGGAAGCAAACTTGCGATTAATACTGGCTCGCTCAAAAATTCGCTTGCGATAGCGGAGTTTCTCGCTCATCGTCTTGAGTGCCTGTTTTAAAGTGATTAGCTTTCCCTCAAGAGCTCGGTGTAAAGAGTTGCCACAAAGTTTCATTAATTTTTGTCTGAGGTAGAGTCGGTGAGGTGTAAACTTATTTTTCTCCTTACATTTTATTGTTGTAGTTAATCATCCAATATGGTGGTGCACGTTGTTGATGTTTTCTTCAAGTTTTGTTGTCCATCTCGGAAGTAGTTTTGTAGTTTCGTTACTTTATTCACTGTAGATTTCTCCTAGGTGTTCTTTAGGAGTATTAGTGGCTGTGTATATAAAAGTATTAATATTTCAGTAATTAACATCACATGATTCCATGTGCTCTCCAGCAACATCATTGATAATCGTAAACATTAGATCGGTCGGATGTTTTCTCACTCGTGTTGGGAATAGTCTGTTACTCAACTAAAGCTTTGAGAAAGTAACAAAATTTGTTGCGAATTGTACATTTAATATGTTTTTGAATTGGATGTATTTAGCAGGCTTCGCTACTGAGTCAGCTAAATTTGAAGACACAGTAGAATTTAGCGATGGCGGGAGTGGTGGTTTGTTTACATTATGTTTTTACGCCGCTTCTGACAGATTTTGACCCATTTTCAGTGTTTTGGGAGGATCGAGGATCAGTTCATTTCTTTTTTTTTTTTTTATAAAAGATGTTTGTTGTCGGAGCTGTTTCGCTGTGATTGTATTTAAGTTGGAATGAGCTTCGTCCCAGTATTGTTTTAACCGCTTCATTTATCCGATCCAAGTGTCATCTCGGGCTTTTCCATAGCGCCAACCTAAATCTTGGTTTAGTTGTTGAGTTCAAGTAAAATGAGAAGAGCACTTACGTCTTCTTAAATAACTTACCGGTGAAGTAATTCTGTTTTCATCGGTGGTGACGTTGTTAGTTTCATCTCTGGTGGTGTTAGTTTCAGCCATAATCGTGTTACCGAGATACCACGTGGTGTAGATGTATATTTTAAAATCTGTTCAGGATAGCGCTACGAAGGCGAGTAAAAGGTGTTTCTCTTATCAATTGTTGGTGAAATAAACCACTTACTGATTTAAGCTGGAGAAGTCAGCATATTTCTAGAGGAAGGCGTTCGAAACGGACTTTTTAAACGGTCCTCTACACCAGTACGTCCGATGTTGACGGCGCCATTATGTACGCACGTATGTTTGTATGTATGCATGTGTGCTTATGGGCGGTTGTAAACTCCCCTACATTCACACACATGTATATGTGTGTATACACATGTATAAACATGGATATATGTATAAACGGATATGCATATATACATATATATAAATACGTATCTCTATTTATATGTATATATGCATGTACATGATATATATATATATATATATAAACATATATATATATATATATATGTATATATATA
>NC_068987.1:53178788-53180992 GCF_001194135.2 Octopus bimaculoides | reverse complement strand
TATATATTTATATATATATAGCAAAAACTTTAATCCTTATTCGCACATGAACGAGAAGACACAAAATAAATAATATCTGACACCCATTTGACACTGTCCAAGTTTATACTCGATATAGTGCTTACTACTACTTTTCAAATGAATTATCATTATTTCAGAATTAGAGTAGGCTGACATTTTCCGCGCAATTTATAGTTTACTATGAGAAGTTGATACTCTTCTCAAAGCTCAAATTATTCAATTTTTGTATGCAATTAACAAATTTATCTGTGCTGCGTCAGCAATTAGAACAAAAATATAACATCATTTAATTTTTGCACACTGGGATATTCTTCTCATGTACTGTGTTCTTGTGTCTGGGATACATTTATTTGAATTTTCAAGCTCTGAAAACAGTGGAATGCTACCTGGTGTGTCTTGTGACTGACTCTCCGAATCTCTTTTATCTTTTCGTTGAGAACGAGTCGAACGCATCTAATCTGATTTTATACAGAAATACGATTAAAGTGCTCTGGAAGTATTGGTTTCTGAATGATGATACTCTTATTGATAAGCCTTGTGTAATGGCTTGCTCTATCACCTTTATGATTCATAACAGTAACAAGGGAGACGTCTCAAATAGCAAGGTAATCAAAGAACAGTATATATCCAGGATTAATCTGACTACCGACGAGCAAGGGCTCAATTCTGTTGCCTTGTCTAATGTATACACGAATACTGAATGTAAATTCATTTCATCATGATCCACGAATTTATATCCTTGGATTCAATTCCTTATTTCTTTTTTTTATGTTTATGTATCTATCTCTGTGTGTGTGTATCTGTGTGTGTACGTGTGTGTGTGTGTGTGTGTGTGTGTGTGTGTGTATGTGTGTGTGTGCGCGCGTTCATCTGTGTGTACACCTTATCAATTATTCTGCATAAAATATTCTGTGAAAGCAATTTGGGCATTTCGGCGATCTACACGTAAAAATCAGCGCCTTAGATCGTTGTTTTTAACTTCACAATCAATAAACACAACCAATCCTATAAACAGTAGTAACTATGACAGCAACAACGACAAAAAAAAAATATATATATATATAGATGTACGATATCAGGAAGTAATGAACATTGTATATAATATTCTTCTTCAGCCTCAGTAGCTTCATACATTCTTTTGAGATTCAGGCTGCTAACGGAAACTTAACAATAAAATTAAATCGAAACTTCTATGATGTATAACAATTTTATGAATACCTATAAATGTATGCATTATAAACAACATAAGAAGTTTTATAGGTGTAATTTTACACGCGTTCCGCATTAATAAGGCAGTATACGGCTGTAATAATGATACTGATCAATTCTTTACTAGGAGAAATAACTGTAAAAAGGATGTTGTAGAAACAGCAGTAGACAATATTATTTCTACATACCCCGTTCTTGCAAGATGTAATCTATTAAGGTCTATGATTGAGTTAGCAGCCTGTTCTATCAATTTGGCAACACATATATCCATATTTTGACGTGAGATGTACAAGAAACATAACAGACACATTGTTCAACAAATATTTGTGTAACACAATCTCCCTCATCCAGGCCGAAAATGATATCAAGGCAAAGTTCTCCGATATCCTTACCACACACCAGTATCAGAATCTACGTAACCTGATATATATTTTGAGTCTCTTAGAGGCAAATTATCAGAGAAAATAACGTCGTTAATCTATGAAATAACTGACAGCCGAAACTCGCGATGCGGTGATGAGGATTTCGTATATTAGCTGCACCTGGATTTAGTAACTGAACATTCAATTAATCTTTTCTACTCTAAGCACAAGGCCCGAAATTTTGGGGCAAAGGGCTAATCGATTAGATCAACCACAGTACGCAACTGGTACTTAATTTATCGACTCTGAAAGGATGAAAGGCAAAGTCGACCTCAGCGGAATTTGAACTGAGAACGTAAAAGTAGACGAAATACCACCAAGCATTTCACCTGGCGTTTCTTATTTCATTATTGCCCACAAGGGGCTAAACATAGAGGGGACAAACAAGGATAGACAATGGGATTATGTCGATTACATCGACCCCAGTGCGTAACTGGTACTTCATTGACGACCCCGAAAAGATAAAATGCAAAGTCGACCTCGGCAGAATTAGAACCCATATCGTAGCGGCAGACGAAATACCTCTAAGCATTTCACCCGGCGTGCTAACGT
>NC_068987.1:53173869-53178778 GCF_001194135.2 Octopus bimaculoides | reverse complement strand
CGTTTCTGCCAGCTCACCGCCTTTGAACATTCAAGGAATGCATCTCCCTTAAGCGTAATTCTCAGGTAGAATTTGCACGACTCAGTGTTTGTGACAAGGCTGGGACTTTTGAACTACAGATGTAATTCACTTGCAGGGCTTCTACACAGTTTATGCCTGTAGGAATTCAGTCGCAAGGTATGAGGCAATCTGAAGCTGCAAAAAATAATAAAGTGCCCAAGCTGCCACGAAGTGATTCAAAATATGGGACATTTTAGCTGTGAAGTGATCTTCTTGACACGTGCTTTCCTCTTCATTGTTTGGTCATAAATTCAAAAGTTCCCCCTCCATAAAGCAGCTAAATGTGTATATTTAAATTAGTAATAGGATGTGTGAGTGTGTGTGTATGTATGCATGTTTTTGTTTCTATGACACTAGCTATATAGTGTTTAGTTTCAGACAGATAATATTGACATAGCAGTAATTTCGTGCATCTGATATAACACATGATCAGATGCCATAGCTTGTATCTTGGCGGTGTTCCTTTCCATCAAATACATAATAGATCCAATCAACATTCGGCACCATTTCTTATCTGGAATTCGAAAAGATGAGACGCCTGACATCTCACATCATTCTCGACTTCCCATTCTATTCTTGAAATGTTACACATATTTTATTACATATTTCGATGGGGTTAAATGGGTGTTAAAAAAATACCAGCTAACCAAATTGAAAGCCACTTTTACTTAATAGATTTTTAAAATCAAAACTGTTTAGAATATACTACAATTTATTTGGTCTCAACTTAACATTTTCCAAGTTGAATTTCTTCTTACTATAGGCATGGGGCCTGAAATTCGATGTGGTAGTGGGGCTAGCCGGTTACGTCCACAAAAACTCAACTGATATGAATTTATTAATTTCAAATGGATGAAAGGCAAACATCGACAGAATTTGAACTCAGAACGTAAAGTCCCCAAAATGTTCCTATCCGTGCTATCATGACAAATTTCTCTGAAGTAATATTGCTTTCAAGATTTGGCACAAGACCAGCAATTTCGGGTAGGAATAAGTCAATTACATCGATCTCGATATCCAGCTAGTACTTATTTTATCAACTCTGAAAGGATGAAAAGCAAATTCAACCTCGACATCTTTTGAACTCAGAACGTAAAACCCAGGAAAATGTTATTAGCATTGGCGTGCTAACTACCATGCCAGCTTTGCCGCAACAAGAAGTAATATTGCAAAGTATAATATTCGACATACTACGATTCTCACAATTTTCTGCTCTTCTCTAAATCCTCTATATACGTGGGAATAATTATGTTTTCTGTTTTGAGGGAATATTTACGCAAATATTATGGACGAATTACTATTGTGCGTACGCCGTTTTTCTTATTTCATTAGTCTGATACTGAAGTAGATAATAATATAGTTTACAAGGACTTCACTTACACTTTATAGTATATTATATAACCATACAAAACATTGATTTACATATTTTGGAAACCATCTATCAAATTTCTCACCTATTTCTCCAATAATATTTTCTACTTTTATGGCCATGTACACATTTCTATGTAATATACCGTTGAAAAAATTCCGACATACGATAATGGTTATCTCTAAGCCGATCATTATTATTATTTTTTATTAGCTACAATTTCAAAATAATTGTGCTTTATAACATTTTAGCATTTATTTTCGACAGTATTTTTTTGGTTTCATTGCTGTATTATAAATCTAATATCCCTTTTCCATAGTCATTTCCATATCTAATATGTTAATATTATACCCATCATATCGTAGAAACGTGTTACGTTCGAGCAAGCGATGTATTTGCATGTCTTTCTATCACAGAGAGTAGATATTTGTAACATAAAATGCAGATCGAGCGATGGAGTGATAAAGCGAACATCTAGGTGGTCCATTAAGAAGCTAAAAATTTGCAAACATATCATCCTCAATTTTCATCCTGGAGTCTTTAACCAGAAAGACATATTGAGAACGGCTGTCACTGATATACAAATCAGTCATCAGAATCACAGTCGCTTGATTATATCTCTCTTGGACCGTAACTCATCTTACGTATCACTTTTGTAATGTCCTGTGAGACTTTATGAATTTAAGGTGTGATAGGAAAAAAATTGACGGACAATGGTTCCACTATTTCATTAGTTATTAAATATTTCATTAGCGTTTATTAAATGGAAATATTGATATAAGATTCAGTGGGAAAGTTTCAATGTATGGATTGAAATAATTGATGATTTCTTAACAGCTCACACTATTTAGCTATTTCTTATCAGTCAATAAATACCAGGAAATATTATAATGGACAAGTAAATCCATATTTACTATTCTCTGATTTCTACATTATTGATTGCTTAGCATAAAACTATACCTCAATATTGCTGTCGAGTCTATGATTACTGAAAGAAATCTGCCCAAGCAAGGAAAATATTTTTCGAGAAGCAAGCCGCATGATAAATGGTTTATAATCAAACGGGTCGCATTATTAAAAGAAAAAAAATTAAGGTAAATATCATATAGGCGAGTCCTTCAGAAACTCCCACAGGCCGCATTTTGCGCATTACTGCTTCAGACAGATATTTATTTTTATCATTATCACTGCTTAATGTAACTTAATATTTTCTTCTGTAACATGAGGTTGTATACTTGTTGATGTATATTCTCTAGCATATAAAGAACATACAAGAGAACTTAATTGAAAACTTAGAAATTCTCCCAATATATAGGATGATTAATCACTCTCAATTCCCGAATTATCATTATAACTAGTTGAAAGAGCAACGAAATGGTATAATTTCTCATTTATTCCTTTTAAGTTCAAGACAATACTGATATTGTTTTAAAGTTTATACTTCGCTGCTTTCTCCTTTATTATTATAGAAAATAATGTTCAGGATTTGAAGAAATAAAATAAATTAGAATTCTAGAATTCTGACATGTTCATTCCCGAATTTATAGAATATTTACAGCTATCCAATGTATAAAAAGATCCATAAGATGTCATTTAATATAAACACAGAAGTAAGGTATATCACTTAGTGTACAGTATAATGTCTTTCATAAAAGTATCGGCGTAATATACGACATACTGACTACATCTCATATACTTCTGTGTTTCGGTACATTGCAAGCGTTTTAATTATGCTTTTTTTTTCCCGTAGTGCATTGGTTATGATGTTCACTAGTGAATACACTATCTTCATGTAAATATTCAGCGGAAAATAATTGGAGGAATCATCTTACTTTTCTCACTATTTCGAAGCTGAGTTAAACATCTGAGGTAACACAAACTGTAATTAATACAATCAAATGTTCTGCTATGCAAGAAAGCTATTTTTTGCAGATATGGTAAGGATACAGAATATATGTGATAGGTGAATTTACATATCTATAGTCTGTAAGGAATTGAATTTCTCACCGGATCTCTTTTTTTCGGTCTCCCTCTCTCTTGCAGTACACGCGCGCGCGCTTACATATATATTATTTTCAATCGCTTGAGACATAGTTTTACTAATAATCAGTTGGGGAACTTAATATACGTATATTTCAATATGCGTAAACCAGATACTTAGTATTAGCGTAAAATCAATAAATGAATATATGTGTGCAGTGTGTATATAAATTTATGTGCATGTCTGTCTGCTTCTGTGTGTATATATATATGCATATGGGTGTATGCATATATGTATGCATTTATGAATAAATAGTTTTATCGGCTAGTGAAAATCTGACATGATAGTCATCTGAATTTATTACATCAAACTATCTAAATGGAAAGAACCATGCAAATAATAAATATTTAAATGAAAAGGTAACATTACTCTTTATGTTACAATTAAAGAATTCATTTACAGAACAATGGGTTTCTCAGAGTGATATTTTTTACAGTTTTTCTACAGGCTAATATAAAATATTCCAGATTGTTTGAATACATTCATATTGCGACTTTGAAATAAATCGACATTTCTCTGGCTGGTTTGCTCTAGGAAAACCAACACTCGTGTTGTTTATTTAAATCTTAAATAATTTTTTTCTTTAAGTCAAAACATTTAAACTTTCTTCAATTATCCATTGGCAGTATGTTAAGGTTTCTCAACATCGCTGCAGGGCAAATGCAAAAGTTATATTCAAACAAATTCAATGTAGCGTTTTTAGTTATTACTTTATTTCATTATTAAATTAAAGTACATGTAGAATTACACATTAAGATAATGTATAAAATTTGAAAATATTTGGAAAGCGATATAAATAACAACTTTAATGATATACCTTTATTAATATATTTTATATCTAAATAATTTAATGCGTTTCTAATTATTACATTTCCTTCGGATATAACAATAAAATCGATAAGAAGTATCTAACAACATCATTTAAATTGTAGGTAAAAGCACCTCTCGAAAGAAAAGTCACATAGAATATTATGAGTTGAAAGTATGTATTTATAAGTACCAGACAACAGATATCCGCATTATTAAGCATGTAATTGTTATGCGCAACATGGAATTCTGTGTCATAAGCTGTGTTTTTTCTTGATTAAGTAACAATTTGTATATTATTCAATCACAACACTTCGCTTAATAGTGATTTCAATAGAAAAACATTAATTTTATATTAATATTATAGAACCAATCTTCATTGCTAGTGGCAAGAATGCGTTTTCTTTAAACATGCTCTCACACAATGAAGTCACATTGTGAGTTCCTGTGAAAATTAAAACGACATTTAGAATGTGTTACATATCTATCATAGATAGATAGATATATCTGTCTGTCTGTCTCTCTATCTGTCTATTTATCTATCTATTTATCTATCTACCTATCTATCTATCTATCTATCTATCTATCTATCTCTATAATACACACACACACATACACAGATATATATATAT
>NC_068987.1:53171544-53173103 GCF_001194135.2 Octopus bimaculoides | reverse complement strand
ATATATATATATATATATACATATATATATATGCATATATGCGTGCTTGTGCGTGCTTGCGCGTGCGCGTGCGTGCGTGTGTGTGCGTGTGTGTGTGAATAGGAGAAATTATGAAACACCTAATATTGTATCATTTATTCCCATCGAAATTTAGAAGAAATAATTTAACAATTGCTATTATCATATACATTATCACTACTAAGTACAGAAAAAAAAAAAAACATCGCTATACTGAAAGCACACTGGATGATGATATTCTACGTGGAGCTCTAAACTTACCAGTAGCAGTCGTACATCAAACTGTATAAACAAAATATATTATGCATAAGTATGTCTGTGTGCGCACGCTCATCTACACAGACGCACCCCCACACATGTACATACACACACACACATATATAATATACATACACACATAAATACATATAACCATTTTACATACTTATATATAGGAAAGAGAGGAGAGAATGAAAGACAGACTGACAGACAGATAAATACGTAAGTAGATGTCAATTACATAACTCGTGCCAAGTAATTAGACGAAAATGTTTGAAGCAACAAATACATTTCTGAACATAATAGAAATTGATATAAATGTGATACATCGTAGGGTTATAAATTACACCATCGTTATGTTAGCAACCTATCAGGCATAATAATCATTGCAACTCTGTTGGATAAACAAGACTATATAGCGTTAAGTATCAAGCGGGTTTATGCCCGAGGCTAGTATGAAGACACATCCTGTATTGCTGTAGTTAAATAGGAGAATAGCCCTAAGGGATTTTACTTAGAGTATTCGTATTTGTCAGCTGATATTGTGGTTTTGAATATTCGGAGGGCATATATAAACTGAATAAAGGGTTCGTGATACCACAATACATACTCAAAAACATATAATATCTATAAGCGAAAATGTTAGCATATACCACTATATAGTAAATAACAGAAAACTTTGCTGAAGTTTCTTCTTAGTTCAAATAAAGCTTACTCATTCCTGCAGGAAGTAAATTCCAACATTGAGGAGATATATAATAAAATTAAAAGAATACGAAAAGCTCGATTTGTATTGAAGTCTCGTATACTCAAACAAAATGCGTTATAGGTTTTATACGGAAGGAAAAATTCATTCACACAGGCGTGTGTGTATGTGTATGTATGCATGTATGTATGTATGTATATATGTATACATATACATATACATACACACACAAACAAACACACACACACACACACACACACACACACACACACAAACACACACATATATATATATATATATATATAGTTTTCAATTTGCAATAACTAAAAATTCATCAGTCTCAGACGTTTAAATCTCTCATCACATCTGCTGTTATGCAAATACTTATTATATATCTCAAAAATTGTTTCTTTACTGCATACAAATACGATATTTTATGAGATTAAATATTTCCAGCACATATAAAATACAATTACATAATGCGAAAGAAACAATGTATCATTTTTCGAATGTTAATAATAAAATGATTTATTTCAGTACCTACAGGATTAATATTACCAAACATATGTATGGTTTT
>NC_068987.1:53170147-53171123 GCF_001194135.2 Octopus bimaculoides | reverse complement strand
ATATATGAAGGATATGTTCTCTATGTGGCCTGCGTGTTTTTTATACCTTGTTTATCATTTTGTCCATGTATTTTTGCAACGTCATGTACCCAGATATGTATCTATTTGTACATGTAGATGAAGGTATGTACATACATGTACATATATATGCATATACTAATATATTGTTTGTATCACACGATCGAACGCACGCGTTACCCTTACAAGTAAGTTTTGAACTTTATTTTTCTGACGCGACTTTCTCTATCTTTGTATCTAACTCCCCCTCTCATTCTTCCCTCTACTGTTCTTCGCCTCTCCCTGTCACTACTCTCTCTCTCTCTCTCTCTCTCTCTCTATCACCCGTTGCTCGTCTTTCGCCTCGCCCCGTCACTACTACTATCTCTCTCCTTCTCTACCTCTCGTTGCTCACTTATATTCTACTTACTCACCTTCTTCTCCCTCTGCCACTAATTTTCCCTGTCCCTCGCTGGTCACATGTGTCCAGTTGCCATTTCTTTTCGGTCTTGGACTCCCTAAGCTTCGCACGCACATCTTCGCCTCTCCAGATTGTGCTTCACAGCGTTCAATATACACATACTTCTCCACGTCTGGCTGTACAGCCTTTTTGTTTGTTTATTACACCGTTCCATTTTCCTGTCTTGTTTTCCGTCCGCCACTATCCTCAATGGAACAAATCTAATTTGTGTTCGTGGGAAGAGCCATTTTAACGATGCGTTCTGCCCTAACTCTTCGAAACGCCGGTGTTTTAATGGTGTGAGCTGATGAAGGATATGTTCTCTATGTGGCCTGTGTGCTTTTGTACCTTGGTTATCAATTTGTCCATGTCTTTTTGCATCGTCATGTACCCAGATATGTATCTATATGTACATGTAGATGAAGGTATTGTACATACATGTACATATATATGGATATACTCATATATTGTTTATATATATATATATATGTATATGTAAATATATAAAAACAAAAAGAT
>NC_068987.1:53160413-53168483 GCF_001194135.2 Octopus bimaculoides | reverse complement strand
TATATATATATATATATATATATATATATATATATATATATATGTATACAATGTAGGGATGGTATTTGACGACATGCTTTTTATTTAATAAAGCAATTCTAATCTTCTAATCTTGCAAAACATGTATTTTACTCAAGATTTCTGTGCATTTTCCCGATATGCTTTCTTATAAGTTTACCCTAGCATTCCTATTTTAGCTTCTGTGACTGCTTCAATGTGGGATTAGAACATTTGGTATGTCTGCATTAAGCGCTTCTTATTCATTTCGCGCATCACCAGAGGAATGTTGGCCTTCAGTGAGGCTATGTTATTTTGACGATATCAACTTGTCTTTTCTTCGATAAAACGCTCCAGATAGAGTAGTCAATGGAATCTGTAACTAGCGAGTTTGGAAGTATTGAATTTTGTGTTACTTGATCGAAAATACTGTCTTTTCATCCATCATTGGTTTACAACGGTTTTTGACACGGCGTGAGTATTTTAGAACAGGCATGACCTTCTACTGAGTACTTCATCTATCCAGAACTTAACTACTTTCTTCATCACCCCGACATATGTAATAACATTCAGCATAAGACCTTTTGCAAAGATGAATAGTGGAATGACATAACTGTCGTATCTCAATCCTGTTGTTGGAAAGTTAGTGTGTATCAGTCAGGGAGTTTCAGACTGCTCTGCAAACAACCATTACTTTTCCTGTTAGACAATAAGACTTGGATGCAACTTCTTTCATTGTAGAGCAAACGAGGTATGCCATGTTCCTAGGAGCTTTGAATCCTGTTTAGTAAACATCTGGCACGGATTCAATGGTTATGCATTGTTTCACAGATATGTAGAGGCTACTCGCCAGGTGCAAACGTTTTGTATCAATTGTCCGTGTGCACCAAACTTCTAATAGTACACTCCAACACCTGGATTTCTTCAGTGATTGTCATCATTTGTTTTTTGTGGATCATCATTTATAATCTTGTGAATCATCATTTATAATCGTTCGATCAATGACGTTGGTTTTCAGTATCCGTTCGTTAAGAATGTTATTTTTTTCTCTTTGATACAGTTGAAATATTATTGCTACCACTTCACTCCAAAGCTCTACCTTTATCTTTTGCAACAATTAGAAAGTTGCTAATTTCTAAATTGCCGGGTCCCAAATGTATAGCAAAAATGACTACATGCGTTTGTTTTCCTGTATTCGTAATGCATCTGATGGGGGAATCTGATAGAAATTAAGATTTATCAACCACTTTCAGGAACGTAATATACTGATACTTAGGCGTCCTCAAATACACGCGACTTTCACACACACACTCACTCACACACACACACACACACTCACACACACGCACACACACACAAACACACACACACACACATACACACACACACACACACATGCACGCACGCACACACACACACACTCATACGCACACACAAGCACACACATTTGTCTTGGTGTATATGTGTGAGTGAGTATATGCATACTGTGTTTTCATACTTGCAGTTAAGAGACAATCAAATAGCATTCGACGGTAACATTCTTAGGCATACATACACACTAGGAATCTAATTGGCCTCTGTACGTTATACATTCGAAATTATGTCCTATACAGGCGTAGGTATGACGGTGTGATAAAGAATTTCACTTTAAAAACCGCGTGGTTTCCGTATCAGTTCCACTACTCGGCACCTTGGCCAAGTGTCGTCTACTTCATTTTATTGCGGACCAATGCTTTGTGAGCGAATTTGATAGACTTAAATAGTGTGGAATATTGTCGTATATTATGTGTTGGGTGGTGGTGGTATTTGTGCATGCGTGCTTGTGTGTGTATGTGTGTCGGTATATGTGCTTGTGTTTTCTCCACCCTCACTTGTCAAGCGTTAGAGGGCGGAAAGAATAAATACCTACGTAACTGCAAATAACGGTGTAATGTCTTAAAAGAAAGCGATGTTGCAGAATGAAGTTGTTAATACGCAAATGATGATATTGTTACGACAAGAATATTTTTTATCTTCATTTTGTTCACGTACATTCGAACATTGAAAACACGGCAGTATCAGATTATGTTTCATCTGCAGGATTGTAAGCCTCTACGACAGCCATAGTTGCAACAAACTCCATCCCGCTTTTTTAAATTTATTTATTGTAAACTAGGAATTTCTAAAATTAAAATTCTAAATGTACAATAAAGTTGCGAGGTAAAATCGCATATATATGTAGAATAAACGGTCCGGTCCATTAGGTGGATGTATAGTATTACTGTACCCTCTGTATTAACGTCGCAGACAAACATAAGAAGGCGCACATAGTGCTATAGCCAACTCAATGGCGATACACAGAGAAGTCTATGAGATGAAATATCTTTGGAGATTGTGGAACCAGAGTTGGTATGCTCACCATCCTCATAGAAATGTTTTGACATGAGCTAACGAGGAAATCTTATATACATCACATTGACTATGTTAAGGTAGCCTTAGTACAAAATTGCTCCAAACTGGATACTGCATCACTGCCAGAATATCATTACTGAAATTGCTACAATATAATGAAATTTTAATTTTCTCTAGAAATATCATGTCATAGTCCAAAATATAAGAAATTATTAATTATGGTATTGGTTAAGATCAAATTAGATGCTCTGTTCTCTGTTAACAGTTAGATAACTTTATGTGTGTTATATTACTGCGTAGAGATAATAGATTCTTTGTTTGCAATATCCAGTAAGCCAAATTGTTTGTCTGGACCACATCACTGAAGGTGGAAGTGATGAAGCAACATTCGTAAACGTTGAACACTTCGTTCGAAGAACAGAGTCATTTACAAATGACTCAACTTTGGGCCAATTTTATTCTGATATACAATTATAGAAAAAATAAATATACATACATACACATGCACATATACCCGATTATACATGCAAGCACATATTTATATAAACACTGGCGTCAACTCAGTTTCTGTCTACGATGCATTGGACAATTCCAAGTCTTTGCTAGAAGCTCCATGCTGAGATGTGCTATTCAGTGGCATAATGCATGGAGTAATATTACTGCGAAGCGTACTTCTCAACTGCAGAACCGTCTACAGCCAAATCATAATGGCTATGGTATTTCTAAATGCCAAAGTTCCTCCTTTTTCGATTACTACAGAAATGATTTATTGCAAAGATATTTACATAAATTTATCACAAAATGTCGAAGATAATGGAGTCACCGCATGTATAAAACTGAGCTATTCAATTATGGCTTACAAAAACTTCATAAAATATTTGGGGTGCGGCATGTATTGCAATAAACCATCTTAAAATATTCTGGTTATTCATTTAACCTAAAAGCAAACCAAGTCCAAAATATAACTTAACTATACAAATCAAGAATAATATTCATTTTGAAATTTTGAAACAGAATGTATCACTTTATATCGTTGTACAGCTTAAATAACTTATATGCTTCTTTTTTCGTCTTCTGTGATTTACATTTATCATAGGTGTCGTATGATTGTCTTATTTCTTCTTCTCAGTATTATTTTTATAAACACCGATGTTTTCATGACAATCGTTTTCTCAAACAAATAACAATATTATATTACTATAATAAAATATCCTGAAAAATTTCTGTACTGAGAGTTTAAGTAATAAAATTTAATTTAAATAATACAAATGCAGTTATTATTGTAATTATTAGACAACTTGGCCAACAGCGAATGCTTTGCATCCGACATATTATCGATTTTTCCTTCAAACGTTCCTACATTTCAAGAAATAATTTATCAAATACGTTATGCTTATTTTTGTCGTCACTTGTTAGAGTTTGTTAAGAGGGTTATTCGGTTTTTTACAGGAATATATAATTTTCTTTAAGTTTAATGACACGATGGCGGGAAATTCTTATATACTGATGCGAATCGCCCTCGTGTGTATATACACCTTCATATATAAATACATACATACATACATACGTCCATACATACATTCACGCATGCATATATATATATACATACAGACATACATACATACGTACATACATACATACACACTTTGCAACACTTTTGTCTGGTAACCAAGAATGCATTCCAAAGACGTCGCACGTCTCTACCGCAATGTATTATCATATGAAATGATGAGCGTGTATGATCAGAAGACTATGCATGGATATTTTAAGAGAAAGCTCCGTGATGATAGTAACATCGATCATCAAAGCAGTTTATCATGAGCCAATTGCGGGATTACTACCTTCCACTTTGAAGGGTATGTGTTTGCAATCCAGCAACAGATAATATGAACCAAGTTCCTGATGCACAAAAGTGATAGAGATGCAGCAAAAGCAGTAAAATGTGACAACCGATACAGACTTTGTGGAGCTCACACTGAAGATATCACCCACATCATAAGCAGTTGTCCAATAATGTTACCACGGTTTATCTACGGATCAGACATGACGTTGTTGCTAGGACACCACTCTATAATGAAATCCGTCGGAAGGACAAATAAATAAGAACCCACAATATGGTAGAAGCCAAAGCCACTCATAATAAAAATGAATACTGGCGGAAGTTACTAGTGAAGTCCTCAATAAATTGTGAGCACAACAGACCTGATATAATGGTTTGGGATAGAGAAGAGAAACTGTAAAGTTGTGAAAATTAGCTGCCCAGCGGATGTTAACATAAAGCTGAAGATCAGTGAAAAAGAGAACACCTATGCTGAACTATTGAAACATCTGCAGTTACTCTATCCAGATTACAAGTCTAGGTTTATACCTGTAACTATTGGGGCCATGAGATATGTAACACTGCCTAAATACCGATTAGGCTTCTCAAAACCAGAAAGAAGAGAGCTAATTCGAAGACTACAAATCTTAAAAATCTGGAATCTTAAAAACCTGTAAAACTTTTCAGAAGTTTATCATTTAAATATATATGAACATATCTAGATATAAAACTATATGCATGAGAATACATACTTAAAAGATACAATTCTGCACATACATACATGCATGCATATATACATACATACATACATAAAAAATACCATGTTGATTTTGAAATTCCAATGCTTGGATTTAGGGTTGAAACCTTCTCTATTGGCAAGAAGTCTTGAAATAAACTGAATAATGACATACATACATATAGATATATATATATATGTCTGTACACACTCATATATAAGGTTAAATATATCAAATGAAAACAAATATGCATACAGGAATAACTACATATAGCTTTGTTATTGCACAGTCGTCAGTTTTTCTTGCACACGAGCAAGCATACACACACACACACATACAACACATAGATACAGATACTTTATACATACACAGACGCACATATACAAACGTACACATACAAACGCACACACACGAACATGTATAAACGCACACACAGGAACACGTATAAACGAACACACACACATACACATTATTATATGGATATATACATAACTGTGACATGACGCAAGTACCACAGCAGGTAGAAAAGTGTATCGGGTTTGCTACAACGCTATCACTGTGTTGTTTTTACATCATTTAGTTCTTTGTTAATTTTATGTACGTAGGGTTTTATCGATGAATATGTCTCCTTAGCGAAAATCAATCTTACCAGTATTGTATGTCATTATCAATTAATTTTATTAGTTTTCTATGCTCTTATCTTCAAGTTTCCATTTAATCATCCTAATCTTAATTATTGATAATATTTATATACGGGAATATATTGCTCTATTTTCTCATGCATTCACTGGCTGTCTTATAATTAAATATTTGTTATCAACTAACTCTACTCCATATATATTTAATACACTTAGCAAATCTTTACATCTTTTAATCTATGCTTAATTTTTTTCCATCAGACCTAATCTATACCTTAGGTTCTTCCTATCTAATATATACATTATTTCAACTACCCAATTTTATTACTTTTCATGAAACTTCCCGCTGGAAAATATTATCGTAATTTTCTTCTTTTTTGATTTTCATTCCCACGTAACCTCTTTCACCTCATTACTCCACTTTTGATGTCCTAGTCTTCTTTTTATTATTATTAAGTTTCAACACCGTAACTATTATTGCAATAAAGCTATTCACCTCTTGTTCATTTTCTTTATTTTCCTTGGCATTCTCATCCTTTTGTATACGATGAACTCCATCACTAGTAATAATATTGATGCTGGTACTGATATTACTTGTTGCCTTAATATTCATATCGATACTGATGTGAATATTACTATCAACATTACTATTAACATTTTACGATTAACATTTAAATTATAAATAATTATAAGCAAAATAAAAGAATGGTTTTTATGCATGTAACCAAATATTCTTTTCTACTCTAAGCACAAGACCCGAAATTTATGAGCAAGGAGCCAGTCGATTAAAGCAACCTCAGTACGCAACTGGTACTAAATTTATCGACACCGAAAGGAAGAAAGGCAAAGTCGACCTCTGCGGAATTTGAACTCAGAGCGTTAAGACAGACGAAATGTCGCTAAGCATTTCACCTGGCGTGCTAACTTTTCTACCAGCTCGCTGCCTTTACTTAACCAAATATTAAGGAAGTTTAAGGTAATATATTTTGATTAAATCTCCATTAATATTTCTTTAAAAAAACACGAATAAAAGCTATGCGTCTCCATTCTATTAATAATAACGTCCTCACAATTTTACATATTAATACTGTTGAGTTTAAGTTGAATTTATATTAGGATAAGTTTTAAAAAAACAGCACGTGTATCATTTAAGGTTAAATTAAATAAATGATTAAAGAATGAATTGAAGAATGAAGGCAGCCGTCATATGCAACCCAAATTAGTGGAAAGTGTATGTAAAGAAAAATCTTGCAACAAAATGAGATGTGATATAATGAACGAGCTATAACGAAAATCAGATACGTAGTAAAGCTGACGATGCAAAATATACTGAAGAATATCTGAGTCTACGGCGCTCAAATGATATAGGAATCATAAGCACCTTCCCATTTTGTGGAAACTCTTCTCTCTCTCTCTCTCTCTCTCTCTCTCTCTCTCTCTCTCTCTCTCTCTCTCTCTCTGTATATATATATATATACAAACATGTATATATATAAATACATATATATATACACACATGTGTATAGGTATACCTGTATAAACTAATCACAAACCATCTTCAAAGTACACGATAGCATTTCATAATCTGGAGAGGATAGAATATACCATATTACAGAATTAATTTCACTTATGTGAAAATAAAGTTAAGACATTACGAAACACTGTTACTGCATATCAATCATCCTTACATAATACCTAAATCCCAGTACATTAATAGATTACCCTCATTAGAGCTCCACTGTACCAATCAGCCAAACTTTAATTAACTTCATCTCGAATTCTATCATACAGTGTACATAATCTGTCATAATCAAACTTTAATTTGATTCATTACTTAAATATTGTTTCGTACAAATTCACTTGCAACGGCTAATTACGTGCTCGTTGGATTTTATTGGTCGGAGGTGATAAGAATGAAATATAGCAAGCATTGGTACGGATATTGAACTAACCATAAACTTAACGAGATATACCTAAAATTCTAAAGTAGATATCTTGTAAACATGCACAGATAGACACACACTTACTCACACGTACACGAGCACCCACACAAGTAAACGCATTTGCATACATTTTTTGTACGTATGTAAATCAGTGTGTGTAAGCTCGCTTAGTTGTTGCCCGTAAATATTTCCAGTAAATATTTGACTGCTATTTGTGATATCAAGCTTGGAATCATAAAATACGTATCGTTATCTGCCGGATTTGGACTAAAAAATGAAACGGCGGTAATGTTAGCAACGGTAAATCGACTACTATTCCATTACTTCAGGAAATAAATGATAAACGTCTATATATTGATAGGTTCACATGTTACGGGAACGTAAACACACCAATATCAATTGTCAAGCGATGGTACGTGGGGGGAAACACAGACACACAGACACACACACACACACACACACGCGCGCACACACACTCGCACACACACACACACACGCACACGCACACACACACACATATATATATATATATATATATATATATA
>NC_068987.1:53157584-53160178 GCF_001194135.2 Octopus bimaculoides | reverse complement strand
TATATATATATATATATATATATATATATATGTGTGTGTGTGTACAGAGAGGGAGAGGGAGAGAGAGAGGGAGAGAGGGAGAGAGAGGTAGAGTGACGGAGAGAATGCTGAAAGAGGTCATTTCATCTCTGACTGTATATGAACGTGATAAATATTTATGCAAATCCCTGTTTTTAACAGTTACTGAGAGGAGGAAAGGCAACAACTATTCTCTCATCATGAGAATGAGTATTAGTGTGTGTTAATTTGATACTTCATTCGCATTAAAGTATAAAGCATATTACATAGAATGTTATATATCAGCATTTTAATCTGACATCAAATACCTTATTTTTGAAATAGGAACATTTCTTGACATTATATATTGTATAACTATAATTAATATACAAATAACATCGAGGAAAAAGAAAATTAAATTAAGCAAATATAATTGTTGACTAGAAATATTTATTTCAAATTTTGGAATAAGGCCTGAAATTTTGGTGGGTAGGTAAGTGGATTGCATCGGCCCCAGTGCTCAAATTATACTTAGATTATTGACCCTGTAACAACATAAGGTAAAGTCGATAAACATTTTGCGCGGCGTGCTAACGATTCTGCGAGCTCTTCACCTTCAGAAATATAAAAATATTACATGTTATAAAGTTTTTACCATTAAAGTGAGCCTCATTGTGGTTAGACTGTTGGACTGAAAATCATTGAATCATGGCTTCTTGCTACAGCTAGTCAATTAATTTACGGTGTTCCAGTTATTCTACGGAAGATTAATACAAAACAAGTGTTTTCTACCTTTCCTGCCTTCTCTTTCTCTCTCTCTCTCCTGCCCATCTTTTTCTCATTCTCCCACCCTCTCTCTCTCCCACGTCTCACTTTTTCTTCCTCTCTCTCTCTCTCTCTCTCTCTCTCGCTCGCTCTCTCTCTCTCTCAGTCTCTCTCTCTCTCATCAGCTGTAAAAACCTCCACTTTTTCATAGGTCCAGAGAGAGGGAGGGCCGAGAATTAGTTTATGCCGGTCGATATCACATAAACACATGAAAAAAGACAAAGGTATGGATGGGACATTTCAGAAAGCCGAATTCGCCTGCGAGTGACGATTATTGATTCGTTTTACTTTCATATGTATATCAAGGCGGCGAGTTACAGAAACGTTAGCACTCCGGGCGAAATGCTTAGCGGTATTTCGTTTGTCTTTATGTTCTGAGTACAAATTCCGCCGAGGTCGACTTTGCCTTTCGTGGTCGATAAATTAAGTACAAGCTGTGTAGTGGTGTCTGTCTAATCGAGTGGACTCCTCCGCCAAAAACATGTACCTAGACTAGAAAAGAATTTCATATTTACTTCCGAATCTTTTTTCTAAGCTTATTATCTCACACGAGAGATATGGATATCGATTTTTGCTAAATATTACGTAAAGACTTATTTTCTCATGATATTTTGTCAGGTATATTTACCACTTTAATTTGTTGGCAGCAAGACACAGTAGAGACATGTTTTACACTTGATATGACAATAGTGTCAGACATAATTATACTCGGCCGAGTTTACATTTATATCCCGTCAAATTATACTTCCTCAAGATATTGTTCTATGAAGTTATACGTAGTCATACACTCACACCCCTACATTATACATATATATATATAATGATGATAATAATATTAGGGATAAAAATCCAGATATACAGGTAAAAGCTCAATTTTATTTAATTATTTTAATAATTATTATTTGTATTTTATTATAGTCCTTTTTAGTATTTACTTATGAAATTTTTTCTGTATGTGACTGTGGATTGTCATGGATGAGATCAGGAACAATTGTTCTTTTCTCTAAATTATATATATATATATAGGCGCAGGAGTGGTTGTGTGGTAAGTACTTTGGTATCCAACCACATGGCTCCGGGTTCAGTCCCACTGCGTGGCACATTGGGCAAGTGCCCTCTACTATAGTCTCGGGCCGATCAAAGCCTGGTGAGTGGATTTGGTAGACGGAAACTGAAAGAAGCCCGTCGTATATATGTATATATATATATATGTATGTGGGTGTATATGTATATGTATTTGTCCCCCCAACATCACATGGAAACCGATGCTGGTGTGTTAAGGTCTCTGTAACTTAACGGTTCGGCAAAAAAGACTGATAGAATAAGTACTAGGCTTACAAAGATTAAGTCCTGGGGTCGATTTGCTCGACTAAATGCGGTGCTCCAGCATGGCCACAGTCAAATGACTGAAACATGTAAAAGAGTAAAGAGTAAAGAGTATATATATATAGAGAGAGAGACAGCTGATGAAGGGATATGCCAAGTGGCTTTCCGTTTTCCTATGTGTTCGTTCCGTTGTCTGTAGTTTATTGTTCTAACGTCCTGTATCCTGATATGCATGTATATACACATGTAGATGTAAGTATGAACATATATGTGTGTATACATGTATATATATTCTTTGTATCATTACATTATTGAACGCACACGTCCTTTTTTGCAAGTAAGTCTACTATTATTCTGACGTGACTATCTTTCTATCTATCTATCTATCTATCTATCTATCTATCTATCTATCTATCTGTCTATTTATCTATCTATCTTTCTATCTA
>NC_068987.1:53155993-53156831 GCF_001194135.2 Octopus bimaculoides | reverse complement strand
AGAGAGAGAGAGAGAGAGAGAGAGAGATGTATATAAGAACTTAAGTATTTAGGCGTTACCATAGGCAGTGAATAATAGACCTACAATCATATCTACATGAAGTATCGTTTCGAGTCCGTCTAGCCGCCTTCGTCTTTTTTTTTTTTTCATGTAAAAGCGCTTTCAACACAATATTTATAAACATTATTAGTAGCCACGTTATATATATTCTGAGTATTCCAAACGTATCTTAATGTAATTCTTTGTTTTGTCCTCTGTACACTCTGATGATTTTCCGTACAAGGTATTTAAAATGCAAAATTATATGTTTATATATGTCTTGTAATTTCAATTTTCTTTGTGAAATGAATTAATTGTAAGTGAAAATGTTAATTAATTAATTTGTGTCCATTAGATCTCTCTGTTTTCGGACTCGATAATAATGTTTGATATTTTACGATATTTTATATAATATATTCATTGGAGAAATATCTCTTTAAAATTTGATATATCAAACCTGTGTATCGTGGATAAAATACCCGTATAAGAAGTTTAAATATCCTCATCGTGACTATATATATATACATATATATGTATTGATGTTTAATTACAGACACAAACAGGGTACTATGATCATTCAAACAGCTTGAATGCAAATATGTCTGTCACACATTATTTCTTGAGTCAATGTTCTTTTGTCAATGCACGATTGTGTCTATCCGTATACACATACGAACACATGATTGTATCTATGTTTGTATAAATAAGTGTATACAACTGTATGTACGAATATATGTGTATGAATGTATGTATGTATGTATGTATGTATATATATATATATATATATATATATATATAT
>NC_068987.1:53147278-53153344 GCF_001194135.2 Octopus bimaculoides | reverse complement strand
AAGAAAAAGTAGTATTTTTACATTTCGAGCATGCTCTTCTTCGGAAGAAGGAGACACAGGAAAACCCAAGACGAAAGTGGGAAAAAAAGATCGCCAACAAGCAAATACATGCCGTTACATTTCTTAAGTGACCGGAAGAAGAAGGAATGAAGAGTAACTGCTCTGGGACAGCACATAGATATATATGTTTGTGTGTGTGTGTGTGTGTGCCTGCGTGTAAATATATATATATATATATATATATATCCGCGATAAATATTCCACGCTGTTAAATATGAAACTTATCAACTGTATATCCATACATGAGTTACCTTAAATGAGATAATTACCTATACAACCTGAAATTTCGGTTTAATTGAATTGATCGCAGAGAATGAATAATTAAATCAAAGACTGGAATTTATGGTTATATCTTTCTTTTGTTATAAACGTTTATATGCCAATATTTGAAATAAATTTCACAATTAAAATTATTAATATTACGATTAAAATAATAAAGTCATAATAATAAATTAATGATATACACATTTTACGATGTACACTCTGTGTATTTATTCAAACTTAGCCTTAAAAACAATACATTAAACACTGTGTGTTTATTGAATGAATACCATGGCGTTCGAAATGTTAAACGTATTATTTTTGGCACTAAACTGAAGATATACTCATGGTTTATTCTAAAGAAATGCGCGTAGATTATATCAAAGAAAAAAAAAACTACACTGCGTCCCACATCTTTAGGCAAATCAATCTTCTGTATATTCATTCAAAACCAGTTTTTTCCCCCACTGATTTTTGGCAACACATCTCTGCGCACATTCTGTTAAAATAAATCTGCGCAGACGTAAACAAACGGCAGCCAATATCATGTGGCAGCAACAGCTCTGATGTCTCAAATTATTAGACGGGTTCCCAATTCAAGTGTCATTATGAGACAGAAACGCGATCTTACATTGAATGAGAAGTCTACCATCGTGTCAGAGCTTAGAGAAGGTAAAACAACCATAGAAATATAAAAAATAATGGAAAGACATCACCTAAAAGTGAAGATATTTGTGCAGTCTCCTATTTCTATCCGGTTGAGAGCCGATAAGGCAAGTTGAGGGTTGCTTCTACTAGTACTTTATCACGTGTGAAAAGGGAAGTTCTGCGGAACCCACGTCCTACAAGTAGAAAAGTCTTCTAACGTTGTACCTAGGAGGACATATAGAAAACTATCAGGTGTCGCCTTTTGAAGTAGTAGCTAGGAATGTTAATCGTGTTATAAAGCCCACTACGAAAGCTGTTCATAAGCAGAAAAGACTGAAATGGGCAGAGAAATACATGAAGATAGGTTTTTCAACAGTTCTATTCACTCACGGATGCCGTGCTACCCTTGATGGGCCAGATGGCTGGAATAAAGGTTGGGTATCAATCAGCGTGAACCGTTCTCATCATTTGAGACGCCAACAGAGGCTAGGTGGGGAATTTTGGAGGGATGACATCGTTGGTGGTATGATGGTCAAGACACAGAAAGTTCCAAATGGGTTAAGAGGATGTCGAAAACATATATTACCTTCTTAAAGGGTGGTTCAAGAGTGGTTCAAAAAGCAAAAACTTTCATTCAAGAGAAAGCTGGTCTTCATGCAAGATAATGCTCCGTCTCATGCAGTAAATAATTCTAAAGAATACCTTCAGCAAATATCATATTTCTACTTTCATTCACATATTTCCCTCTGTACTCCTTATCTCCTCCTTTTCCACAACCTTCTGGAGGCTGTTTCATGAGGTGGCCACTTTGCTTCTCTGACTTAAACCCGAGCGCGAGAACCTGTGGAGTGTCCTGAATCCTGAAGAAGCATGCTTACCAAGATTTCAAGTAAAGTTGCCCTCTGGGATGCTATTGTAGATGCTGCTCTAAGCATGACACAAGAAGATATCATCACCTTGACAAATTCAATGGATTGGCGCATAAAGAATATAATTGCATGTGAAGGACCATACATCAAACATTAGGAATTGTATGATGTCATAATCCCCCGATTATTTTCATACGAACTTATTATTTTGTTTACCATTTAGGCTTTTATGAACATATTTTTGTTAGACTTTTACTATTAAATTAAATAAACCTTAGTTCTGACACAATTATCAATTTTTTATACTTGCCTAATAATTTGTGACGGTGGAAATGTTGCCCAATAACAAAAATGGCCGCCAGTTATTGGTGTCTGTGCAGATCCGGTTTATTTTAACAGAATGTGTGCAGACATGTGTTACCAACATTCAGTGGAAAAAGAACTGGTTTTGAACGAATATACATTTATTCATTGAGAGAAGGTTGATTTGCCTAATAATGTTGGACTCAGTATATATTTAATAATAGCAATTATAAATGTAGAAGGTGATATGATAATGCCCAATCACTAGTCCGTCGGACAAAATAATTAACATTTCTTCTGGCTTTAAGAACTGAATTCAAATACCACGGAGGTCACATTTGCTTTTTATACTCGTTAGGAGTAAATAAAATTCATACCAGAAGTTTTGATTTTGTCGATTTGTGGAAATAAAGACACGTGGTTTGCATAACGTCATTTCAAAACGCCTTCGCATAATCCGATGTAAATTTTCTTTCTTTTCTTATCGATTAGGTTATCTCTCTCTCTCTCTCTCTCTCACACACACACACACACACACACACACACACACACACACACATAGACATACGCGTGTATGTGGAGAACTATCAAAATTATAGTTAAGTATATTTCGACGATCGTAGTTATACATATCAATATGCTTATATGCTTGTATGTTTTACTTGGAGAATGATTCATTTTATACGTGTTCCCAAAATAAACTACAATAAACATTTTACCGTGAAGAAATTAATGAAATGCTTACCTGAAGTCTACAAGTTCAATACTTTCAGTGCATGAAGTGTCATCTCCTAATGAATGCAGTCGAAGGTAAATTCGCTGACCAGATGGAGAATCGACTTGCCATATACTCGTCGCTGCACTTAAGTCAGATATCATAGATGTGGAATCGCCATCCGACGTAATGGTGCCTAGATGTGTAAAAAAAAAACATTAATTGGTACATTGACATGCACTACCTAAACACAAAAATATTTTTTTATTGATAATATATGATAATATGTGCTATTACATATTTGTATATCAAGTGAATTAAATAATAGAGATTATAAATGTCTGCATTGTTTGAGCAATTTGCAAGAACACTTACAAACATAAGTGAATCAGTTATAAAACTTATTTTCATATGCTTACTTTTTGGGTAGGGGAAAATTATTATAAAGATATGCGGATCATTGTACGGAAACCCGATTGGTAAAGACTAACTTGGACAAGCCCTTCCAGAGAGATAGGAAGATAAATTTAACTACGAAAGATATTATCAAGGACTGGAGCAATATTCTTTGATTGCTGTTCTATGGTTGGTATTGCATCTAACTAAAACATCTGGTATTCCATCTGACTAAAATATCGCAAAGAAGGGGATCGACAACACTAATAGAATATTGGAATTATAGTATTCGAGATGTTGAGTAAGATAGTAAAAGCAGTACTACCAAGAATTGGAGCACTAGCTGTGATACAAAAAGGAATAGTGAAACATAGAAGCGCTCGCACTTATTCACGGACTAAAACAATGCATTATGTTGGAGAGCAGACATTACATCTAACGCAAAATATTGATATTTCAATAGTAGAATTCGAATAGTTCCGCTTTTCACAATATTTGCTTTATACACGTATCGTTCACTAATTAACACAAGTCTCATAATACATACTCTAAACATAAGCCGTTCAATGTTAAAATAATATATGCCGATATAGAAACTTAAGTAACTGATATTTAATTATAAAGCACACCCCTCACATCGTCAATAACTAATAGATCTCATATTCTATACAATTCCTCTCACTGATATATTATAGTCCTCAAATGGAATCAGTTCACGATGACAATCATAATTTGACACAAATACAGCTAACAGAACACGTACAATGCATATTTTTTACGCAGTAATGTAATATACACGATTTCATTTATCTCAAACAATACTCAGACGAAAAATAAAAGTTACAATAGAACCAATTAAACAAACCTCTTGAGTAAATGGCATATAGTTCACACACGAATTCATATACAAAAAAAACCCCACAAATGCTGCACATATCTGAAGACAGCCGTGTCTCTGGTTGTACAGTAGAAACTGGCAGGTACATTTTGAATATATGATGAGAATTATTATAGTAATGGTAATTCCATTAGTATGCATTGGGGATGGGATGATTAGAAGAAAAAATAAAATTAACAAAAAGTGCAATGACAGTGGCAAGTTTGTCATCGTTGTAGATTCGTAATCTTGGCAAATATGTAAGCCACAAATCTAAAGTCACTACATCAGCAGCAGAATTCCGGAGGCAACTGGAAAGACCTTTGGCTGTAGATGGAGCTGTTTATACTGAAAACGTTTCCCTTTCCCGTGAAGAGAAAGGATGTATGCTTGCAACTGGACAGAGAATCTTTGAGGGAGAGAAAGCATTACGATCAGTTACTAGTACACTAGTGAAACTATGAAAATTATTCAAAGAAAGCTCCATCTAAGGTTATTAATTCTTATGATTTGTCAAAAGAAATTATTACGTACAGGAAATCTCTGGTGCGAAGCAGACACGAAGCCCCTTAGTATATCTTTCAGTTCAGCCACAAAAAACCTTCGTCCAATATGGAAGAAACTCACGAGTTCCAAGTTGGAAACGACTATTACTCGTTATTTCTCTAGGATACTGTCAGACATTTTGATTTACTAAGCGTCCAACGACATGACGGATATGCGAGGACAAAGATATCCTTTGTCTTCGCTTTTGCAAGACTTCATGCAATGTCTTCAACCTCCGCAGTATGATAGCAGCTCCAAAAGCGCTACGATAAATATGTTCCTTGACAAAACACGATATTCGGTGACAGTTTATGTCTCTCACTGAATAGGCTCCAATATGTATTGCAGCGGCTAGTGATCTGTAGACATCATCAAAGGTGACTCTGTTTAGGAAGACCACTTTGGCGGAGAAGGCATGGTCATTCCTATCGAATACTTTTATATTTACGAAAACGCAGCGGAAAAATATATCTCTGATTCACACTACGTTGTATCACATGAGGGGGAAGTATTCTTCAAATTTGCATATTTCTGATTACTATACAGAATACAAGCTTCCGTGCTAAAATCTCAAACATTTTGTATGGTAATGTCATGACTGAAAAAATGTTAATGATTTCCTTTCTTTAATATGAGTCTTCTTTCTTTGCATGCACTGAGGCAGAACGTCTTTCACCCAGTGTCCATTTTGGCAGGCCGCTCCAAACCATCTTCTTCATTTGTCCATGTGCCTGACATAATCCATAGAAGTTTTCATTTTAAGATTTGAAATGGGTGAGTGTAAGTATTATAGCAAACGGGTCTTCATCCACAATAAAATCCTATGGGGTTCGTAATCGGTCAAAAAGTAAATACACCGACGCCGGTTGGTGTGTTTACACCCAATGTAACTTCGCCAGATGTGACCGATAAAATATGTATCAGGTTTTAAAAAATAAGTGCTGGAGTCGCTTCAATCGATCAAAAATTCTTCAAAGTGATCCTTCAGCACAATCGGATTCTCACTACTGAAACAAGTTAATGATAAAGTTATATATATATATATATCATAAATGTTAAAAGGGCCAATTAAAATCTGAACCACGAAAAGAGAGAATCCATGTTCCCCTATTTGTGTATGAAAAGATTTTATACACTTTTATATTTTTAAAAATATGTTGTCTGGTGACTTACTTATGCATGCTAACGACTGGTTTAATTTAATACCTCTATATCAACGGTATATATATATATACATTAGGATATAATAACACTTTTATATGCATATACATATATATATACTTATACAAATGTACGTGCATACACACGCAGACACACACAGAGACACACCCACATACATACATACATACATACATACATACATACATATATATATATATATATATATATAT
>NC_068987.1:53144155-53147088 GCF_001194135.2 Octopus bimaculoides | reverse complement strand
TATATATATATATATATATATATATATATATATATATATATGCATACGTACAATTATACATTCATATGCACATATGTACGTGCGTATAAAGTTGAATGTGGATTCGTTATGCATGATAACCAGGATGAATAACCTGAGGGAAATGCGGCAACTGTCGTTGCAAAGATGGTGCAATTAGTGGCAAGGAAAAAAAGAGGGCTAGAACTATTAGCTGATAGGTGAAACGTCTGCATGGCAAATATGTTGTCCGTAGCAAATAATACCAATCGTAACCATCAGTGGCTACGGAGCTCATAGTTAAAGGCGCAGAAGGAAGGCTTCATATTAGCTGCTCAAGATCATCTTAGCTTGGATAAGATTAGAAGAGTGGACCAACTAATCTCTGGATGTAAATGTTTTCATTAATGGAGTATAAATCAAAACATGACAGAGTTGTCCAATATCCACACTGGTTAATATCTCGGCATTATAAACTAAAATAGTCGACAAGTAGTATAAGCGTAGACCCCGAGAAGAAAACCTAACGATTCTTTCGAACTTTCTAGTACATGCAGACTGAACCATCAATGGTAATAAACCGGATATAGTTGTGAGAAATCTAAACAATAAAGGTTGTTTATTGAACGACAATAGTATTCCTTATCACCATATTATCTCGGTAAAAGAAATCGACAAGCTCAGAAAATATACGGATTTGCTCCTTGAAATTGAAAACAAAGATGACGTCTCAAGGCGGTTAAAATACCACTGATTGTAGGAACTCTTTGAATGATCAAAAAAGGAGCTGAAAATTATTTGAGAATGTGCCCTGGCTTACCATCCATGAAAGAAAGTGTTAAAGACTGTTTTAACTGGTACGTCACTCGGATTGAAAAGACCGTTGTCGCTGTGAGAACGATTATCACACCTGTATTTCTTTTTCTCATTTAATAGTACTTCATTTTAAAAATGAACAATCTGGTGCGTTTAATAGCCTATCAATGTATATAGTGTGTTTCTTTGCACTAGGTGTCGGAAAGACATTCGCTAATAAATGGAAGCAGAACTGAAAGCAGAAAGACTCATATAATAATAATAATAATAATCATAATAATAATAACAATAATAATAATAATAATAATAATAATAATAATAATAATAATAATAATAATGATAATAATAATAAATGCCCTGATGCAGTACCAAGCAGTGGCTTTCATGACTTCTCAATTTAATTGATTGGAAGTGTTATCATGTACATTGTTTTGTCTTGGTATCAAGGATGGGCTACAGCAATACTATAGATTTGCTTGTTAGTTGTTTGACTTTAACCAGTTGAGTATGTCCCTTAGTGGCTTACGATATGTGCATCTCTGATCAAGAGCAGTAGTAGTGGGGGAGTATCATAGTTATGTGTCGAGAGGAATTCTTTGGAGGTTTGGATAATTCACCTTTGGAAACATGTGTTTCGTTTAACATCCTCAAACAACCCTTATTCAGGGATCTTTTGAGCGGGATGGGCTCCTCCACCTGATGAAAATTTTAACTGGACCCCACCTGCAAGGTCATGTGCTGTTAATCTTGATATGAGATCACCATGTTGTCCATATATGGTTATGATGCTTGTGCATGATGAACCCGTATGAGACGCGTACTCATTTTGGGTATACTGGGCTTCATATATTTTACCCCAGTGTCACTTTGATGGTATGCACTGCTCTCTCACTGAATAATAATTATAATTATAATTGTTTATGCTATAGGCACACGGCCTTAAATTTTGAGGGAATGGGCTAGTCGATTACATAAATCCCACTGCTGAAATGGTAACGTTTATCTGGACCTTGAAAAGATGTAAATCAAGTTCAACCTCGGCGGAATTTGAACCCAGAACGTAAAGACGCAACATATTTTATCCTGCATAATAACGATTCCGCCAGCTTGCCGCCGCCTTAATAACATTCTATAGGAGCATCTTCATTTATTTATTTATGGCACAATGTCTGTTATTGCGTTGCTTCTCTAATCCTAGACTTTTGATGGACGGTAATGTTGGGATTTTAATCCGGAGAATGAAGGAAGTG
The DNA here is from genome assembly GCF_001194135.2 of Octopus bimaculoides. NCBI lineage: Eukaryota > Metazoa > Mollusca > Cephalopoda > Octopoda > Octopodidae > Octopus > Octopus bimaculoides. Next base: position 53,145,025 of record NC_068987.1, on the reverse strand, counting down.
CTGGTTACATGTAGCATATATCGGAATTCACGTTCTCCGAAATAAAGAAGGAATGAGTGAATGGGGTATCAGCTACGTTGCATCCAATACACAATAGTGACATATTAAATTAATACGGTATTCGGTCCGAAGATCCTGCATGGCAGAAAACATATGGGTATTCGAATAAGATCGTTAAAATAGATACATCTGCTATGTGCATTATAACGGAACCATTAATTGGATAACAGAATAGGAAAATACACACTGGAATGTAGCGTCACAGGGATAACATGTAAAAACGTTGGCATTCACACAATTAAATATAGGAAAATTATATAAGAAACAAACTAAGCACGTACAACAAAAACTAGATTAACTAAGCTAATATTCAGCATTTAAAAGAAGGAAGGACTATTCAAAAATGAAACGGAGAGCAAAAGAAACGCTCTATAAAACTAACAAGAAACTAAAATCAAGTCATCTATAGCGTTGAATGAAAATCAATATCAATGTCACTATTTCACATATCTGGAATAATTAAATTATCCAGTAGTTATCTTTGATTCTACTGAAAATTTCAATGTAAAAAATAAGTATAACTTATATTCAAATCAACTGTGGTAGTATCTATTTGAAACTACCACTCAAAACTAATATGTAAAATGGTGATGTTACACCAGAGCAGTGAATACTCTTGTATTGGATTAACTTATAGAATTTCAAGTATGCTCAGCCACCTTATGCAAGGTTATTTGGTTGATCATATACAAGTATTTTATATTTTGATCATATACAAACATTGATTAATACAAGCATTTGAATTAGTAATTATGAATCTATATTTATGAAATATCAATTTCATCCTTTTTAATGTAACATACACACACA
>NC_068987.1:53136810-53142371 GCF_001194135.2 Octopus bimaculoides | reverse complement strand
TGTGTGTGTGTGTGTGTGTGTGTGTGTGTGTGTATGTGTGTGTGTGTGTGTATGTGTGTGTGTGTGTCACTTTTCGTAAAACTTGCATTATGCATGCATAATATAAATGCATACATAACTAATAGCAAAATGATAAAATAATGTAATTCAAACGAAAGCGTATATGTGCACATGCGTAAGTATAAATATATATTTATGTGAGGGTGCATACATACGTATGTGCATGCGTATGTATGCCTGTGTGCAAGATGTTCTGTATACCTTGTTGTAGCATGTTTATCTTAGATTTTCTGTATGCTGTAAATAAGCTATTAATACAGAAAAGATTTCTCTATGACTGAAATGAATTACCTGATATTGGAAGCCATATATACGTTTTAATTCCTAATTTTTCCTGAATGATTTTTTGCTGAAACCGCAGAAATGTTTTTATGACATCAACATTTTCTACTTGTGTCTATCTGTAGGATTAGTTCTTTGCAAATATAATCCTTTCCGATTAGCAGTATAATATTGCAGGAGCAATACGCAGTAGAAAATTAGAGAAGCACGTAATATACATTTCAACGAAAAGATAAAAATTTACTTTCAATGTGACGGATTTCCAATCGCAAACAATAACAATTTCAAACACAGCATAAGTGACTACGTCTCTTTATAGAATTGGAACTTAAAGAACCTGATGCCAAGGATGCGTGACTACATGCCAATGGAACAAAAACTGAATCTATGCTTTGCAAAATGAAATGTTTATTGAAGATATTCTAAAGAAAATTCTTACAACGAATAAACATCTGTAATTTTTTTACGCTTTCTAGTGAAAGATATAGAGGATATATTGAGGAAATTGGAACTAAACTGGCATAGCTTCAAGAGCACTAAGAAATGGTCTCATGGAAGAAAAACAAACTCGCAAAATTCGAATTCTTTATGATAGCCAGTGGAGTAATATTTATTCATGGAACGAAATTTTAGGCCGTTATGAAGATAGTCAATGAATGCGTAAACTTAGTGTACAGCCAGCTACTCAGAGTAACAACAAAACATTCATTACAAGAGGCTTAAAATTTCCCAGGCCAAATTCCAATTTAAAGCTAACCATTTCTTAGGTGACTAAAATTAAGCAAAATTGATTTCAAAATACGTGGAACGCTTACATATTCTCATTCATGAGAACATCACATAAAGTACCATTTGTAGAAAAACATGACACATGCCATTATCCTCATCATCATAAACATCATCCTTCTTCTTCTTCTTCTTCTTCTTCTTCTTCTTCTTCTTCGTATTATTATTATTATTATTATTATTATTATTATTATTATTATTATTATTATTATTATTATTATTATTATTATTATCATCATGACTACCCGCCTGATAAGGGTACACCAGGCACATGTATCACAGACATATGTGAGCAACATGGTGATCTCATATCAAGATTAACAGCGCATGACCTTGCAGGTGGGGGCACAGTTCACTCAAAAGGTACCTGAATAAGATTTGTTTAAGTATGTTGAGCAAAACACCCATGTTTCCAAAGGTGAATTATTCAAACCCCAAAGAATTCCTCTCAACACATGGCTATGATACTCCCCCACTACTTCAGCTCACGATCAGAGATGCACATATCGTCAGCCACCAAGGGACATGTTCAACTGCTTATGGTCAAACAACCAACAAGCAAGTCTGTGTCATTGTGCAGAATATTTACTGTAGCCCATCTTTTTGTACCAAGACAAAACAATGTACATGATAACACTTCCAGTCAATTAAGATCAGAAGCCACGAGAGCCACTGACTTCTGATCTTAATTGATTGGAAGTGATTATCATTATTATTATTATTATTATTATTATTATTATTATTATTATTATTATTATTATTATTATTATTATTAATATTACTATTGTTAGCGGCATTTCGTTCCTGTTTATGTTATGAGTTCAAATTCCACGTGGTCAAATTTGAATTTCATTGTTAGGTATGTCGATAAAATAAGTACAAGTCAAATACTGGTGTCGATATAATCGACTACCCTCTCCCTCGAAATTGCTGGCCTTGTACGACCATTTTAAATTATAACTACTATTATCATTATTAAGGCGGCGAACTTGCAGAACCGTTAGCACACCAGGCAAAATATTCTTGCATATTTAGTGTTTTTAATGTTTTTATTAATTATATTTCTAATGGATCTTATAAAATTAGATTTTAGACGTTTGGCAAAAGGTATTATGATGCAATTGGTGTTATTGTCGTTTTCTTTATTATAGTAGTGGGTTATGTATTGGGGATCATTTATTCTTACACATCGTATTGGTTTCTTTTTTTTTCTATATTATTTCTATATTAATATGATTGCTGTGGTTATGTGTATTATTGGAAGGATTAGATGAGATGCGATAATTTTCATTTTTTAATGTTTATTGGTTTAGTGTTCTTATTTCTATCTATAATTAATTGTTTTAGTTGTTTATTGTCAGTATTCTTGGGTTTTATTACATTATTATTAGTGTAGATTGTGATCTGTGAATTACTGAAATTAGTATAGTTTTTCTTTTAGCAAAGTTTTGGCGAATGTGCTCGTATTGATTATGGTTATTAGTAGGTTTGTTGCGGTTGTAGTATTTATATCTATTCCTAATGTTATGTTGATGACTATTAGTGAGAGTTTTTGTCTTTGTCGGGGTGTACTAATTCACCAGTTGACTTAAATTCACTATTGTTGTCTGTTCATATCTATATAACCTTTGGTTTTATTATTATTGCTGCTGTTGTTTTTATTGTACTTAATTTCATATTTGTATCCTGCCTTCTGAAGTGCTAGATTATGCCTAATATTACTTATAGCTGTTAAGTTATCTCTTAATTCAAACATAACTATGCTTTTCTTTGGACACCTCCATTAACCTTCCTATGATAAATGACTTATTTGGAGTTTAAATTACTTATGTACTTATTCTTCTATAGAGGGAACGCCACTTAAACAAATTTCACTCGTATTTTCAAATAACCGTTTGCTGCATCAGATTTAGTTTATACACAATTAAACTCAACAACATTCTTTCGTATGCTCTCAATTTTTCATAAGGATAAAATGTGTATCCGAATTTGTTATCTGCTATTTTCTTCATCAAGTCTTCTTTAATAATAACATTTTGTTGTATACTTCTTACACTGAGGAGAACAGTGATATGTAATTAATTTAATTTATTCAAATTAATTTTAATTATACTACTATATATTTACATGTTCATATCGCTGTTTGAAACGATCGTATGCATGTATTAAAATTCTTTCAAATTTTAACATCTTCTCGTCTCCATTTGTAACATATTTGGAGAATCCATTGATACGATTAATATGTGGTTGTAATGAAATAACTTAGTGGTGGTTGTAATAGCACAACATCATGATGGCTATAATGGTATAGCTGATCAATTTTGTTGACACCTCCACTTGCTTTCAGAACATAATTCTAAAGTATTCTAATGAAACTGTTCAGGAATGAGAAAAACTGTTTCCGGTGGAGTCTCTGTGGCAAGACTATTATTCTATTTAAGAAAGTCTCTCCTGCATAGCAGAATCAATTTTTCTTCTCATTGTTGAAGTTCATATAAACAATTTTTAGCTTCGATATTTTGGTGTAATTTTCTCTGATCCAATTAATTTTGTCCTACATTTCCTGTTGTGTTTTTGTTGCCTACTCCGTAGACGCAAGTCTATACAACTGATGTAGCACACCTACGCTTCACGTAAAATTTACTTTGGGAAAATTAAATCTGAGAGTAAAATAGGTTATGGGAATATAATAAAAAGCAGACGAGACTCCACCGGAAACAGTTTTTCTCATTCCTGAACAGTTTCATCATGAATACTTTAGAAGTATGTTCTAAAAGCAAGTGGAAGTGTCAACAAAAATTGATCAGCTATATCATTATAGCCATCAAGATGTTGTGCTAAATACAACTACCCTAAGTTATTTCATTCCAGCCGCATATTAATTGTATCAATGGATCCTCCAATTAGCTGTTTCAATACAAGTGAGTAGTTTCATTAATACAACCACTATAGTTTTGATGTGCAACCCATTTAAACCAGCACTAATCTGCACCAACAAAACACCAAAATTTATTATTACATCCATTTCTGAGCTACTTCTTTATGATTACCAGTTAGGTATATCATTAACAGCTTTCCAAGACATTCAGCAGTGAAATAATTATTTTGATTTTTTAAAATAATTTTTATTTTATTACGTATTTCTAAGTCTAAACTTATCTGCTTTCAAAGTCAGGATGTGTTACAAAGATGATCAAGCATAGTAACACTAGTAGCATTATCGACATCAATACCAGGTAGAAAAGAAACACGTATAAGGACCGAAATATAAGAACACAATGAATGGAACCTCCTCCGCCAAAGAATATCAAGAATAACAGCACCAAAACAACATTTCATACATTAAGAAGCATTTGACGTTTTGCATGACCTGCTTTTAATGACTATCAAAACCCCAAGCAACCTGCACCTATTGCATTAAAATAGGAAGACTCGTTGAATAATGTACACATAGTGTTTAAAAAGAAAATATGTTTCCGGACACTGAATATCGGACTTCACTTGCTCAGAGGTATACTCAGTCTAGTCTGCCTCTTGTGTAAATAGCAACAAAAGCAACACAATTCACAGCAAATAACAACATTAACACCATAAGAAAGTGAGAATTAATGTAAAGCCGCAACGTTTTTCATATCGGCAGTGTGGCTTATAGCAAGCAATATGAAAGTGAAAATTGTGAATACATATGAGGATACTAATATCTAGTGATAGCGTCGGATCGTTGGGTGTCATTATGCATAACAAGAGAATTTCTTTAATTAAAGACAATTACAAGGGCAGAATGTTATATTTGTTTTTATATTAGAAAGGACGCGTAAAGCAAAACTGATGAACGCTTTGTACATGTTTGGTAAATATTAATGACTTGTGGTTCAATTCGTGACTGCTTTTGGATATCTAATTCATCAGATATGGAACGCGTTAATGAGACATTCGTGGTACATGTTAGCATGGAGTTACATCTGGATATTTAACACTTACAAGATCCTTTACACACGTTCGTACACACACACATACACTCACACACAATCACACAGAGACATACATACACACAATCACACATACATTCAAACTCAGACTATACACACGTAAACAAAGGAAAAAGTGGATGCGAAATGTATTGAGTTTAACAACACACACACACACACACACAAACACACACACACACGCGCGCGCGCACACACATATATACATCATTTTTCATATTCTCGTCTTTCAGTCATTAGGCTGAAAGAAGTGAGTGCCTCTTTGGAGAATTTTTAGTCAGATGTATCGACCCCAGTACATATTTTACAAAGTTGGTCTCTTATTCTATCGGTTCTGATGGCGAACCGCTAGTTTACGGAACACAAACACATCAGCACTGGTTGTCAAGTGGGGGAGGGCGTATACAGAAACAAAGACACACACATACATACATCTCTCTCTCTCTA
>NC_068987.1:53135161-53136346 GCF_001194135.2 Octopus bimaculoides | reverse complement strand
TATATATATATATATGTATATATATAAACAGACTGCACTCAGTTACTGTATACCAAATACACTCACAAGTGTTTGGCCGACCTGAATCTTTAGTAGAAGTCACTTGCCCACTGAACCTGGAACCATGCTGTTCGGAAGCAAACTTCTCAACAACATACTTCCGGGTTCAGCCAAAATATATAAAACCTGCCAGCACGGTGATATTTGGCAGTTATGAGAACTTCATGGAACTAAGTAGAAACCATATAGTAGTATACATGCTTATGGAAATGTGTGTGTATTTGTGCCTGTTTATGTGTATACGGGTGCGCGTATGTAGTGTGCATACTCGGGTGTGTATGATTCTGAAAATGCATCTAAAATACATAAATGCATAGTAGAATATAAACACACTGTTGTGCTCTGTAACCTCTGCCTAATGGACTGTTATTTAATATAGCATAGAGTGTAAGTATAATCGAAAAAATATTACTCGTATATATTAAAATACACATATTATACTGGGTCAAAAAAGTACTTTTGGAAACTATTTTGATTTATAGAAACACAACCAATTTTTAATTGAAATAAGATTAATAAGTGAAGTTCGAATTGATATCATTTAAACTTTTTACAACAAAATAACCACCTTCTTCCTAAACTTTTTATTCTGTCTTTCCAAAATTGAAATCTCTCAGATATGTATAGGATATATTACTGCAGAATCCATTAACTGGTTATACCTGATGTGTAAACAATTATTTCAATGTGCCTAACAGTTGTTTACGCTACAGAAGATTGTTAGTTTCCTAGGGAATTGTTGTTTTTATGTCCCCCATTTAAATCCTGAAGACATACGTAAAGTTTTTACTTTATAAGCATAATCTAGTTCTTGTTCCGCATTTTCTAATGCAATTTTGTTAGCTTCCAGGTGTTTAATTATTTTAGATTTTGCTTAACTATTTCCTTCAGAAACTTTCTTAATTATCTCTTTCCTTCCCTTTGGCAGACAGTTGATTTTTCTGCTAATATTTCCAACATTAGCAACTGCTGCGTTTCCATGTGCATATGTATATTACTGTAAATGGAGATGATATTATTGACTCTAGCAAAAATATACAACGGTAACGAAGTAATTTTATTTTGTTACATCTATTGTTTATGAATATTCATAGTGACATTAATAAGTTTCCTTAGGTCATAACA
>NC_068987.1:53130341-53133650 GCF_001194135.2 Octopus bimaculoides | reverse complement strand
ATATATATATATACACACTATTTATACACACACACATATATCGTTATATTTCGGAAGGGTCAGTTTTTTGGGGCCAAATAAATACATGCACTATACATTTGTTCTTCACCGAGCATACAAGAGGACAGAAAGTGTCACTGACGTGGTGATAGATGTGTGACGAAAGATTTCCGGATAATGGGCATCAGTTAAAATAAAAACAGTAATACACGAGTGGAAAACGAATATATAGTCCGTGTGTTTATTAGGCAAAATTTAAAAAAAGTGATCACCCCAAAATATAAGAAGACCTGTTTCAACACACGATTTCACATCTTGCAACACAAATTCATAAACGATTACCTAATAATATATAATTTCTAATGATAAAATATATCATTTTTAATGATAAAATATATAATTTTTAATCATAAAATATATAATTTTTAATCAATATAAATTACTTCATATTATATAATCCACCATCATCAGTTAAAATTTGAAACATTTAAGATTTTAAATATTGACTCAGACATAGCCAAGATCAGGTGCATTAGTCTCTAGTTTTCATTTACAACATATACTAAGAAAATTATAATTGACTTCTGTAACGACATTTAACAAACATAATAGTAAATACGTTATCATTGTAGATTGTTAACCAAACTTCGATTGAAACTATTGTACTAATCGTCCTTCATGCTATCCCTTTCCAAAAATATGGTTGGTTGGGATTTGAGGCCTACGAAAGTGCTATTACTAGCCTAACGCTCGAAAGCATAGATAGTTGTCGTATCAATTTACAGTATGTCTCTTGTGAGAACACTTGCGTTGAACTTGCGTAAGAAATCAATGTAATAGACTTTAATTATTAATCATCTTGTAAACTCAAAACTTAATTAACATTGAATTTAAAGATGATAATTATTCTTTTAAATTCTGTCTTCATCGTGATATCTTTGAAGTTAACCTTTATTTGATGGTCCAATTTTTTAAAATTACCTTTGATTCCGTTTGTATAATTTTACGACATTCATTGAATATAAGGTTATCTGACAAGGTGCCTGATCGAAATGCTTACTAATGTTTTTCATGTTTCCTTTTGTTTCGTTTATATTCTGCTAGAACGAAAACTATATTCGATAGTTCAATACTTCTTTCTCTAACTCAATTTCCCTTGTGCACACGCTTCTTTAGAATCAGTAATTAGGAGATAATGAGAACTTTACTAGAGACAGAAAATCAATTAACGTTTGGGAAATTATTACTTTAATTAAGTCTTGTTTAGATTCATATCTTTCGACTAGTGTCTGTATGAAATTCCCAGGTCTTAATTAACTGTCTCCAGGAGGTATAGGGGAGTTGATGTAGAATGGCTGTTCTCTGTGAAGATGAAATTGGTCTACAAACTCCACATAATACTGTTTCATATTATATTAATGCAGACTTGTAAATGGGGAAGTTTCAAAAAACACTTTGTTATACGAACATTCATTAAAGGCCATAGGTACGTCAGACGATTTCTATTTTCTAATAAATATATTAGTTTTCTTTTACTGATGCAATCTCAAAATTCTCTATGCCTATATGATTAATATTTGAAATTCTTAAGCTACGTAATTTCATAAAAACACGTACTACTTAAATACAATTACTTACATATGATGGACGAATTTGTTTTTGTAAAGGCTTTTTTGTGACAGACTCAAGTACCCCATTAAAAAATCAATTGAAAAATATTGTATGCTTTAGGTTCAATATATATTTTGTCCTATTGCTTTTTCACGCTGATTCATCTATTTGAGATATAGTATTCTATCAAGTGTTTAAAGTTATACATACACATATGCATTCACGTATACTACATACATACATACAAACATACATACATAAACGCGCATGCATACATACACACATAGAGTTATAAATGTATATATTTCCATAGTCAGAGAAAGGTATACTGTCAAGCAGTGCTAGGTTTCCGAATAAATAGTAAAAATACTATCAATAGTAAAATATAATAATGAGGTGAACCGGTATAATAAATACCATGCTGGAAAAAGTTCTTTGAGGCATTTTTCCGACTTTACGTCCTAAGTTCAAATTCTGCTGGGGTCAAATTTGTCTTTGGTTATTTCAGGGTCAATGAAATAAGCACGAGTTTTTCACTGGGGTCGATAAATGCCAGTTTAAAACTGGTGTCGATGCAATCAAAGTACACCCTAATGTAAAGTTGGTGGCCTTCTACCACAATTTGAAACTGATATTGAAATACATTAAAATAAAATACTTCTAAGATATTCCATTTGATCGAGAATGCTGTCTAAAGTGTTTGTTTTACACACGCGCGCACACACGCACACACATTGTGTGTACACGCACACGCAAACATATATACACATCATTCAATAATGGATTTAAATCTCAGTATGCCGACATTCTTTTCGACTGAAGGGGGATGTTTCATTGTGCAACATGGAGAAATAGGTCATGTTGATATTTTTAAGAATACATGACATCGTGAGTCAACTGGACGGTCCTCGAAAGCTAGTTCAACATATTAGAATAGCAGTTAAATCTCCTTCAGATTATATTTTGTGTTCTTAAGAACATTTAGCTATTATAACGTACTGCTACATAAATAGGTCTGAACAGACAGAGAAAGGATAGTAAGTTTTCGAAACAATTTGAAGGTTTGATTCCATCGATTTTAGTTAAACTAAGAATAAACATTAAGAACTACTTACATTATCACACGGATACTATCCTAAAAGGCATGGTTCTATTGAACTGCCATTCCTAGTTATGAAATCAATTAATGGATGCTTATTCGAAATTGATTTTACTTTCGGATTCATGTAAATGAAAAAATATATAAGGAAATATAAAAAAGACTACCTCATTCAGACATTTAATAATGAAAGTAAGAGGTTAAACTTGGGCAGGCATACTGAAATAATGTGGAAATAAGTTTTCATTTCGGACACGGTAATATAAAAATAATAAGATTCACAACTCTATCAAGATCTATATCTTTATATAATACAAATAACATCTCTACAGCAATATTTTGCAACATAATAGCAACTTGATTTTATTGCTACCAGTCTTCATTGAATAATCGCATTTGCTTTTAAAAATGTATTTGCTGAGAAACAGTTTACTAATCACCATCGAGAAAATAGATTTCAATCAACATTCAATTTGTTCATATCAATTATATATCGTTTATGTACCTGAAATGGGAGTGATTGTAAGTGTTTACAATTTTACCGGTCTTCCGCTCTTAATGATTATTATGATTTAGTTTGCTCTTTATATATATATATA
>NC_068987.1:53126998-53129778 GCF_001194135.2 Octopus bimaculoides | reverse complement strand
GCGAGTAAAAATAAATACAAAAAAGGTGGATTTTTTTGTATGATTGTGTATAGAGGAATATATTATTTTGCTTAAAAGAGTTCCAACACTGTCTGTTTTTTATGTTTTATTTATATTCCTGCAGAACTAATGTGGGGTATAGAATATGGAATATACAATATATAATATGATATACAATATACATATATATATATATATATACATATATATATATATGTATATACATACATACATAAATGTATATATATATAGCTACATACATGTACGGCATATATACACATACACACGTATACGTGCATGCGCGTTTATTTGTACTACGAAAGAAATCAATTCTAAACGCACAATGTAGAGTCTAAATCTGTCTCTGTGTCTCTCAGTCTCTGTGTCTCTCAGTCTCTGTGTCTCTCACTCTCTCTCTCTCTCTGTATATATGTCTGTATGTATATCTATATGTGTGTGTCTTTGTGTTCCTGATTGTCCCCCACCAACGCTTTACAACCAGTATTAGTATGTTTACCTCCCCGTAACTTAGCGGTTCCGCAAAAGACACTGATAGAATAAGTACTAGTTTTTTTGTTTTTTTGAATAAGTCCTGTGGTCAATTTGCTTGACTAAAACCCTCCAAGGCGGTGCCCCAGTATGGCCCCAGTCAATGATTGAGAAAATTAAAAGAAAAAAACATAAAAGAAAATATATATCTACGTATGCTTGTGTACTGGTGTCTTGTATTCTACAGAACGAACGACCCAAACCCCGCCGCCACTTCATCCTTCTTAACTTGAACGACAGTCTTGTAGCTGTCAGCAAAATCTGTCGTCGCATCTCAGGAGTAGATAACAAACCTTTTCCTATTATTCGTCTTTCATTCCTTGTCTTTCCACTTTTTTCCTTACCTCTCAACTCTAAATAACACCCAGTCTTGCATATTTTGTGTCTTACCCTTTGCCGCATCACTCAGTAATACTTTTTGTTCTCTTAATTTTTAAATTCTTTTTAATACTGGCTTTTCTATTCAGTCGAACTCTCCACTGTGGTGTAGTTGACTTGAAACTTCCGAGTGACAATGTAACCTTCATTTCATTAAGCTAATCTCAGCCTGAGGATTAGCTACGTTGAGCATAGCTCATAAAATTTCAATTGCATCAAGACATTTGACTAAGAAGCATTCGTAGCGTGCAATTTACCTGTTCTACTCCCTCAATTTGAATTTATATTCTTGTATATGCATATAAATGCACATATGTACATGTTTTTATGTATGTGTAAACACACACACACACACACACACACACACACACACACACACACACACACACACACACACACACACACACACACACACACACACACACACACACACACTCGTACAAACATACACTCACATATATTTATATATATATGAATATGATGGGGATAATTGCTTCATTTTGTAAAACGATAGCCGTCTCATATTCAGCCCAAGACTGAAATGCTAGTGAGATATATCTACGTCAATGGATTGAAGTCCCGAACATTTCTATATTTTGCCACTCTCTTCATTGTCTAAGAGAGAGGAAGCATAGCAGGTTACAGTGACAAGCATTTTAAGATCGGTGTTACTATTTCGACTGCAAGTTTTATGTCAGAGCATCTTTCTTCTTGAGGAGACACCGTCACTACAGTAATATGTTACGTGGGCTTAGAATTTTACTAAGATTAAATCAGAAGATATTATCTACGGAAAAATATGGACTTAGCTTCAGAATCTATGGTTACAAATACCTTAATATGCAGGTAAATGACGAATAGAAATAATACAGTATTGATTACTTTAGCTATTGGAGGCGTTAGACCAAGTCAATCATAAACTGATCATTATCGAGGAGATAAATGTTTGAAATAACATTTAAAATTGATATATTATTTGTTTAACAAAGTTAAGTGATTTCTATTTGCAATTGATAGAATAGTTGCAAATGAAGAGATTGTAGTTTCTGCGTGTGCATGCATTAAACTATGATTAATTGAAAACAAATAACTTATAGCACTTACTTCTCGAGTACTTGCTAGGAGATGTATCAGTAGTTTTTAATGATTCTACCATTTTATGTACTGGTGTTTTCATTGATGTTTCATATAAACTCGCTTCATCTCCTAATTGTTCCATCAGTTCTTGGATTTCTTTGTTTTTCTAAGAAAAGAAAAGAATATGGAAGAAAGTGTTTAGGCTGATTTGTTGCGAACAAGAAAAAATAAACAGCTATACATTATTTTGGAAAGACATGAATGTATATTTCTATGTCCAGTAATTAGCGATAATCATATTGGTCACTATCGACATCAAAACATGAAAAAACAGTGAAAAATGGATTTGATCTACACTACAAAGTGACTGCCATTTTATCCCTTAATATTTTCAGAATATTATTTGAAAGGCATCACATTCACAACATTTTGGATTTAGTTCATATATCCTGTCAATTTACAACTAAGTCAGTCAAGGAAACAATTGTTTTCTTCTCTTAAGTCAATATGGAACCAATGTTCAATCCTATAACAGTGTGCCTTACGAAGGCATCTACTACCGTATTGACTGGTGGGGCATATCTTTCCATACAAAATGTGTGAAATGGAAATTATGAACAAATCACCAGGCATACATTATACATACATGCATTCGTACATTCACACACACACACACACACACAAACACACACACACACACACACACATATATATATAATTATATATATACATATAAATTTACATATTATGTACATATGTAAGTATGTTTGTAAGTA
>NC_068987.1:53122886-53126988 GCF_001194135.2 Octopus bimaculoides | reverse complement strand
ATGAAACCATGCATTGTAAATAACAGATAAAACCATTTACGTATAGGACACAGAGGCTCTCTAAATCTTCATCAGTTATCAACCAGAATGGTAATACTCAGTTTCGTACCTTTGACGATAAGACTGAGGGGCTTCTCATGTTGGCAGTGCTTGCGAAAGACGCAGAGAATCGGGCCTCATGCAAACAAAACGAAACGTCACAGAGTTTACATACGAAAGTAAAAAAATATGTAATTTATGATGATGAACATAGAAGAAACGATCAAAATTACAGCCATGCGACTGAAAGACACGAGTAGTATGTAACGCTTAGAAAATATTCTCACGGATGTAGACAACAGAGGATCGCAAGACCACGTCCAGAACTACATACCTCCCTTACACATAATATTTTTACTCAGGGACTAGTAGACTTAACACCGTTTGGTAATCGGTGCGCATTCAAAGTCAGTGAACACCAATTGACGATACCGGTATACCTTTGAATCGCTTTAACAATTCATAATAATGAATTTTAATCTTCTTAATTCTACCTCAGTTCATCTAATTGTATATATTGATCGTTACTTTTCATAAAAAGCCTTTATTTATTTAATATCTAATGTGCATTTTCACTGTTTCTCTTCATACTTTCTCCATATCTTTTCCACGTGTAGTTTCTATTTTCTTTTTGAAACACATTTCTATGATATATATATATATACTAGACTTATTACCCAGCGTTGCCCGGTAAAGTATTCACGGAATTGTTTGTGACATAAAGAATGACCCTTCATCAGTTGTTAGCTGCTTTCCAAGTCTCGAATTTCGAGCATTCAACAACAATATACGGTTTAACACTACGCATCTTCTTCTAAGTTTTATCTTATATATATATATATATATATATATATATATATATATATATATACATACATACATACATACATACACACATATATATATGTGTGTGCGTGTGCGTGTGTGTGTATGAAGGACTTTCGCGTCAGTTTCGACGTATGAATATCTGACAACCTTCTCTTTCTTTGTTAATCACAATACTTATGTTGAATCTGACATCTAGGATTCGCCAACGAATTGTAAAGAAGCCCACAAATGCTACAAGTGTGTGAATTACAATTCAGTGCGGGTTGTATATTTGCTTTTCTCTTTTGCCATGCACTCCTTAGCCAGTTAATACTACTTGCAACAATGTTTCTTACATCATTTTGACACAATGATATCCTGTTTGTTTGAGTATTCTTTTGTCACTCATTCTGACGACACGACCAGCTCAGCACGATTGCGTTTGTGAGAGTGTGTGAATAGGCATGACACAGTTCATATCATTTGTGCCATACGTGCGTTTTACCAATGCAATGCCTTGCCTCCTTGTATCTATGTGCAATTCCAACTGGATTTTGAACCTCAGCAATTTTTTTCAGGGATTACTTTATTGCATAACGTTTACAAAGATCAAAAGTTGATGAAAATCTACGTAGCGTGTGAAGATCTCAACTTACTAGTAATTGTTGTACATCTAACTTTATGCCCACATATCCATGCACACACACATACGCACACGCACACACACACGCTCACACATACATATATGTAAATACACAAATGGCTTCTTTCAATTTCCGTCTGCCATATCCACTTAGATGGATTTGGTCGCCTTGAGTTTATAGCAGAAGACATTTGCCCAAGTTTTCACGCAGTGGGAGTGATCTCGGAACGATGTGGTGAGAAAGCAAGCTTCGTACTACACAGTTACGACATGTATATATGTGTGTGTGTGTGCGTGTGTGCTTGTGTATGTGTATGTATGTGTCAAAAGTCCACACATACTCAGAAATATTGGGCATTTTAACAAACTGAACAAAAATGCATGCTCTGTTTTTAATTGTGAGGTTTTAATTTTATAAAGTCATGGATATGTGCACCAGCTAGACAAATTATTGAAACCGTCGCGCTAAAACGGACAAAATCTAAATGACTGGAGACAATAAAAGTAACTCATAAAATATTTTCAATTTAATATGCATCACTTATTATTCGACTTGTACATATCCCATATATGCGAAGCATACTTAAACTCAGCGTTTTAAAAGCATTTCATGAAGATGGACAAAGTGATTTATCATATTAGCGGTTTCCGGATAGAAATCGTTTCTCTGGTTACATATATATGACTTACTTTGATTTTACGTCAGGAGTTCAGCACATTCTTTCTGATAAGGAAATATGAGAAGCGATATGACAAAGTTGTCAAAGAATCTACGTTGATATTTAAGTTCGTTGATTATGGATCAATTAAAGAGTCAACTATGTTGTCTTTACAAATTACGAATGTAACACAATTCTTCAGAATCAAAGAACCCTTCCCTCCGATAATATTGCGAAAGTATTGATAATCTCTGTAATAATAATAAATGTTAAAATGGACATTTGTAATATCAGGTCATTAAGAATAAAATGTCCGATTTTAAACTGAAAAAGCATTGCAGTTAATGCACTTGAATTATCAACAAAATTTGGGATTTTATTGATAGCTTATTTATGCCAGCAGCGAAGAATTCACGATGCAAAAATCGTTCACTTTTAGGCCGTGACTGCAAACCACCGCAAGTTTCAAGACGACGTGTCATTTTATGCTCTTACATTTCGTGTGGTACCAGCTTGTCCAGCTTATTTACCTTGCCGATTTGTTTCAGATGTAATCGGGACACCAAACCTTTTTGCTAACTCACGCCTAATTTGAGATGTATCCTCTTCCACTACAATTTACAGCACGTCATTATCCACTGTGGTTTCTGATGTTCTAGAGTAAAGTCACCAAACTAAAACTTCTCAAACCATCGACGTACAGTGCGCTCATTCGCCGCATCTTCGCCAAACACCTCATTGGTGTTTCGACCTGTCTGGGATGCATTGGTTCCACGACGAAACTCATAATCTTAAACAACACGAATTTTTGATCTATCTATGAGTTGATTTACAAGAGAAAACTCACAATTTAATCAGAGACCATGAATTGTATTTCGAATGTATAAACAAGGAATTGTCCGGATAAAACATTGGAGTTAACGACTGTCAAACTTGGTGCAGAAGAAAATCAGACATTTGATTCTCAATGAACTGATATATGACTAAGTAGATGATTTAGAAACATTTATACTGTGCTCGAGAGTATTTCTGTTTCACATATATCATACACTTATTTTAATCTAATGTTGCACCAAGTGCATATATTAATTTGTAAGTGAGATATAGAATTCATGAATTCATGATATTTTGAATATATATATATATATATATATATATATTAACTTACCAGATATTACATGTAGATATTAGTGCTGCGCGGATAGCATCCTGAGACTTTGGCCATGATAGGGAATATTCCATTCCTGAAAGGCAGTATGAATCCTTTGGACATGTAACATTACGCACGGTTAAAGTTATTCCCTTCAATTGTAGTAAAAACCGCTTCAAAAATAGTAGTTTTTCAGATTTATTGCAGTAGACACATATACATGTATTTAATGTGTATATTACTTCAAACACCATGTAATATTATTTCCAGCATTGTCGAAAATTCCGTAAAAAAAATTGAAAGACTTACTAATGTCATGTATCTTAGTAAAATAGGAAAAATGGACGTTTGAACTGGGAACATATGGAAATGAAATCTTCTTTGGAGGAAAAACAATATCTGTTACAATACATTGATTTATATTCTAAGGTTTAACCAGAAATTAAAGAGAAGCTTTACTATTTTTAACAGAAATTATCATTTCCACTTCCAATACATTAAAAAATTTAGACTCCAAATTTATTACAAAATAGTGAAAGGCCTTTAAGTAGGATACATATTTACGTATATGTATGTAATAACCAACAAACTGACAGAGATTTGCGACCAGCACTGATTTCATATAAATAAACATTTTCGTTTAATTATATTTGCTACGTATGCAGAAAATGACTTTGCACTGTTTGTAT
Organism: Octopus bimaculoides; assembly: GCF_001194135.2. NCBI lineage: Eukaryota > Metazoa > Mollusca > Cephalopoda > Octopoda > Octopodidae > Octopus > Octopus bimaculoides. Next base: position 53,123,001 of record NC_068987.1, on the reverse strand, counting down.
CCATAACGATATATATACATAAACGTGTGCATGTATGTGCGTGTATTGATACATACATATACATGCAAATAGATACACATACATACGGACATATATATATATATATATATATATA
>NC_068987.1:53118916-53122154 GCF_001194135.2 Octopus bimaculoides | reverse complement strand
ATATATATATATATATATATATATATATATATATACTTAGTAGCAGTAGAAGTAATATAAGCCTAATTTTGCATAATTGCATCGGTTGAACGGAATTTCTTGCGTAGAATTTTTGTGGATGGGGTCCCTTCCTGTCATGAAAGCTGCGCTATTTTCAAGTAAGGTCATATTTACTCAGGACTGCTATGTGTCATAGACTATTGGGAATAAATCAGACTGCTTTATTACACTGAAAATGATTTAAAATTATCACGCGATGGCTTGACTAGGAAACACGATCCTAGACTCATACACATAGGTATATATATAAATGCAAATATATCTGAATACATAAACATAGGTACGTATAAACGCACACATATATGCATATATACATCACACACATCTACGCACTCATGTTTATACGATGCGTATCTCTTAGTCTTGGTTTAAATCCATTATCAAGACTTTGTTAGTTTGGAGTCATAACAGAAAATACTTGCTGAAGATGACACTTGGTGGTATTGAACCCACAACCATGCGGTTTGTAAGCAATCACTTTAAACACGAATTTTTCTTGTAAACCATAAATAAAGCAATTGAACATTCAATTGAAATATCACTCAATACCTTCTTATATAGTAATTATTTAGTAATGTTATTAATTATATATTCTGCCAAGGTCGACTTTGCCATTCATCCTTTTGATGTCGGTAAAATAAATACCAGTCCAACACTGGTGTCGATGTAACAGACTTACACTCACCCTCAAAATTTCTGGCCTAGTACTAAAAATTCGAACCCAACTTTGCTAATTATAATCGTGTGCGTGTGTAAGTACCTGTATGTTTAGATAATTTTTTTCTGTAGGTAAGTAGGCAATATTGATAACCAGAGCATCAAATGTCAGATGAAAATATTAGAGATACATTAATTATATTGACTTCTCATTCGAACATAAGAAACATAAGAGGTAATAGGAAAGAGAAGGAAACACCTTTGATTTAAGGATTGCGGCTTCAAATGATGACAACGTGATTCTAGTTTTCTGTGTTTGTACAAAATCAATAATTATTCTTTAAAATACTAAATGTTGAAGCTCATTACTACCCTTTGATCACTGCGAGGAATTAAAAATATGAGAATATTAAATTTCTCCCATAAAGTATATCATAACACACACTATCACATACACTCACACGCGCACGCGCACACACATTCACACACAAATATACATACTTGAAAACGCGTGCATCTCGTAATATGCTGTCGTGTTTATCGGTATATACGCTTTCAATTTAGAACCATTGGGAAATCATATTTCTACCCGCATAAACCCGTTTCTGTGGAAGATATGACAACGACAGCTTTCCATAATGCCATTCCAATATCATACGTTTTCGAAATTAAATGTAGTTGAAACGTCATTTAAGCGTTGAAGTATTCTATTCCTTCGGTTCCTGCGTTAGTGAACTAAGCTTAACTCAATCTGTAATACTCAGACACATCGGGATAGAAAGGTTCAATACGTAGCTATTATACGTAATACAAATATTGGCAACACATTCGTCTCAAATAAGTAAAGTATAGGTTTAATATGACATTCCTACGTAAACTTTAAAAATAGGAAAATAGTGGATGATAGGAAATGGCGTACATTTGAGCCTTGATCTATTCGTGAAACTTTAAAATACACTAAACAATAAAAATAACAACAAATCCATCATACAACCAGTATTTCTTATTTCTTTACTGCCCACAAGGGGCTAAACATAGAAGGGACGCACAAGGACTGACAAGGGGATTACGTCGTTTACACCGACCCCAGTGCGTAACTGGTACTTAATTTATGGATCCCGAAAGGATGAAAGGCAAAGTCGACGCATTTTCTACTACTCGGAGTAGTTCTGGAGCCCTTGCGAAGTGATGCCTTTTAACGCCTCCGTCTTTTTCTTCTCCTCTTCCACATCTGCAAAAACGTTTTCCTCTAAGGACATTTTGCATTCGAGAAAACAACAAAAAGTCACAGGATGCAAGATCCGGTGAATAGGGAGGTTGAGTAAGCGGTGTAATGTCATTTTTTGTCAAAAAATGTCTCATACACAATACGGTGTGCGCAGGCGCATTCTCGCAATAAAACCACCACTTTCCATTTTACCACAAGTCGGGGATTTTCATCTCACCATGTCTCGCAAGTGCTTCACAACTGCCAAGTAAAATGTTTACCAGAATTTGACTAGGAGGAACAAATTTTGTGTGGACCATTCCTTTCGCATCGAGGAAACAAATCAGCATTGTCTTGATATTGGACTTCACTTGATGAGCATTTTTACGGCGAATGCTTCCAGTGATTTCATTGCTTCTTTGTTTCCGGGTTGTAGCTGTAACAGCATCTTTCGTCACCAGTAGTAACCTTCAAAAACAGATCTGAATCAACTTCCAACTTTTCTTTCAGTTCACGACATGCATTCAATCGTGACTACTTTTAATCTTCCGTGAGCAAGTGAGGCACAAATTATACTGCAACTCTTATCATTTGCAATTCCTCGCTAAAAATTCGTTGGCAGGGGCTCCGGGTCACACCATTCATATCAACAAGTTCGTCAATCGTTCGATGACGGTTCTCCAAGATCAGTTCATGGATTTTCGTGACGTTTTCATTCGTTTGGGAAGTCGATTGAACGAGGCAAGTGTGGCAAGTGGCAAGTGACCATTCATGTGGCAAGTGAGTATTCTCAAAGCGTTAAAACTGCTCGTAAACTTATGTGTTGCTCATGGTAGCGTCCCGATAAACTGTTTGGAGCGTAACAACTGTCTCGGCTGGCTTTTTCCTGAGCAGAAAACTGAATATATATATATACATATCCAAGACAATCTATATTAAAAAAATATACGTTACTCTGCAAACCCTGTCTTTATATCTTATGTATATGGACACCTTAAAATCGACTTCTTAAAATATGAACTTTGCAAATCACAAGTTACTTTGAAATATAGTCTCGGAAGTTATTCCATTATTCATACATGGGAAGTTGGCAAATTATAAGATGATTGATAATATAATGAAAGGAGAAATATTTAGAAACATGAAGGAAAATGTAGTCCTCTTGAATTAAAGATAATTAGATATATTTTGATAAGTCGGTAGAAGAGAACATATGTCAGTAGCAAATTAATATATATTATTGAACTTGGAATCACTTATGGAAAAGACGGAAAGGGACTGAAACACAATGTATATATATATATATATATATAT
>NC_068987.1:53114561-53118212 GCF_001194135.2 Octopus bimaculoides | reverse complement strand
AATAATTTTATGTCAAGCAGACGTAAACCAGATGTCAATCGTTTACTAAATGTCCGGTAGTCTACTTTGAAATTCTGACAAGATATATTTCTAGATACGCGGACATAGAGAGAAAAAAACTCGTATCTCGAATTTGTGCTCGTTGGAGGTTCTCAAGTTTCCTAAGAGTTTTGAAGGGCCCCAAAAATGCGCAGTTTTTTTTCCTATCAAAAGAGCTGTTATTGGATGGAACACAAAATACATGAGTGCTAAACAAACCTTGACACAACACAGTTATACAATGAATAATTGTTTCTATTATATCAGATAGAATATGCAAGCACATTGAAAAAAATGTTATAAGCATTGCCAAAAACTCCTGTTTGAAATATTATGACATTATACCGGTAAGGGAAGTAAAGAAAGCTACAAGTTTCATTTTATGTGCCCGAATGTATTTAATTCAATGGAAAATAGTATTTTACGGTATGAACTTTCGATATCATGTATTTTGAGTTCGAAAATAAATATGATTCTTTGAAATAATCGTTGGGTATATTGAAGATAGTAATTTATGTCATATTCCACATTCGATTTCAACGTGTTATAGTTAAACTTCAATTTTTCAACAAAGGCTCCATAGAAATTGTATATAACTAATAAATTTTACCAAAAGTTATGTGTGTATTATCTGTAAATACTTTCAATATGTATTCAAGACAGCTGCTTTTAGTTAAACATTTCCATCTTCATATATCTTTTATTCTATTGCAAAAGCTTCACGTGTTTTGAAAAATATAAAGGTTGTGTAATATTTGGCATGATGTAAACAATGCAGATTTAATTTTTTGAATAAATATTTGATGATTATATTCTTTATATTTGATGATTATATTATGAGCGTCATCGAATATAGTGCAGGATGATTAAAAAGTTATGATCGGTATCAAGGTATAAATGTCAAAAGACACGAGATATTTTATAACTAGAACAAGGTTTTTTTAAAGACACTTTAAGAGCATTGTTTTCTGATTAGTTCTAGTAAATGTCATGGTCTATACGGGTTATCTTTCGGCTGCAAAGTGTGTTTTACAAGGGAAACGAACAAAAACGAAAACTGCAACAAAATAACAGAATAAAAGCGAGGAAATGTAAACATAACATTATTAGAACAATATTATTTTATCAATGGAATAGATAAGTATTTAATGGAATTGAAATGAATGCTTATACAATACAAAAACGTTATTACAGTGCATAAAGAAGTAAGTTTAAAAGAAATAAGATATAAAGGAAAAATTATTGAAACAATCTATATATGTATTGATGCCAAACAAATATTTTTTGACAACACTTTCGTAACTAATCTCTAATTGAATTGCGGAGATTGAAGAAAAAACGTTATTCGACATTTCAATATCGGTTATTCGGGTCCTTACCCTACTAATGCTATTGCACATATAATCGCAAGAAATTGTTACATTTAAGCATTTATAGTATGTATTACAGACATTAGAACATATATAATAATTGACAATATCTATTTCATTTCACGGTGCAAAAATTGAGAGAAACAATAGGACCTAAATTTTGGACGTTCAGTAATACAAAATCGTTAAACCCAGAAGAAAGAATCAACTGAGAGAAGAAAGTTATTCAGCCACATGCAACAATTTATATAGAAAGTGTAAAAAAACATATTTAATGATACACACGTATGTATGCATGTATGCCTGTCAGTCTGTCTGTATGTATGTATGTAAGTATGTATGTATGTATGTATGTATGTGTGCAAGTATATGTCCAGATGTGTATGTTTTGCTTTATGTATGTATCTCATGCATATATTTGTCTATCTAGATATGCTAAACTTCTGGAAATTTTAACAGATTTTTACTCTTCCAGTGATAGATTGAATCTGTAGATTTCGAATTCTTTCTCCTTTCTGGTTTTGAGAAGCCTAATTTCTCAAGATTGATATTTAGGCAGTGTGTTACATATCACAGGGCCACCATAATTACAAGTATAGACGAACACATACACCATAGAAAGCGGGAAACTGGGCCCATGAGCCTGGCTAGGCTTTAAAAGGGCGCATAAATAAAAGAAAATCGTATATATTAAGTTCTGGCATGCAATTGATGGGTAGATTTTGCCATGTGGGTGGTGCTGCTTTTGGAGATCAATTTTGTCTCTGCCAGAGCTAACCGATGTAGCACGCTACTTTTCCCATTGAAATGTTGCTGGTACAGATTGATAAGATATAGTTGGTAAAAGGTTAGCTTCTTGTACCAATATATGTATTTATGTATGTATTCATGAGTTCATGTATATATGTTTGTAGATATATATGTACGTAAATATGTATGCACATATATATGCATACATATCTGTGTGTATGTGTACTTTTGTGTACGTATATATGTATCTATATATGTATGTATGTAGGTATATATGTAGGTATGTATGTCTGCATATATGTGTGTGCGAGTGTTTGTATATATATATATATATATATATATATATATATATATCCTTTAAATTCGTTAACCGAAATGTTTTTAAATGTGCATAAAGATTTCCTATTTTATTATGCTGGGTCACACTATAGCGTATACGATTTGTTTAAACGGCCTTTGTACTACGCTGTGCTGTGTGATAAAGTCCGGGGAAGGTTTCTGACATAACATCGCACGGTAAAGAACATAAAAAACAATTTGTAGATAAGTGGTACTTCATTATGGAAACACAATATAATATATTGTATAAAAAATAATTTCATAAGTCCGTACCACGTTCCATTGCGTTAGCTGAGCTTTTACATTATTTTGTTATGGGTATTTCTACTGATATTCTATAGAACTTATAGTCAGCGCTTATTTTTGCTACAACGTTTTGTATGGAGACATCAGGTGTAAACAGACAATGTAATCGAAGACAAAATTGGGTAATGAGTGTATATGCCATACTTCAGGGGGTTGTTGCCCCGTCTTCAGCACTCGTCTAACCCACTATTGCCTCCGAACACATTGCTTATAGAGCCAATGAATACAGCGGTGTTAAGTTATTGGATATACTAATTTACATATATGAGGCTAATATGTAAACAGTAAAGATTTGTAGGTACGTGGTACTTCGTTATGCAAACACAATACACTATAAGGTATACTATATGTTATGTAAGTCAGTATCACGTTCCTTTGCGTCAGTAGTGCTCTTACATTGTGTAAACATTATGTTCATGTGTTCGGAAGAAATAATAGGTTAGATGACTGCTGAAGAGGGACAACAACTCTCGAAATATGGTACATGCACTCATTATACAATTTTGCCTACGATAACATTGTCTGTTTACATCTGACATCTCGATGCTAAGTGTTATAGCAAAAATCAGTGCTGGCTATAAGTTCTATAGAATATCTGTAGAAATAACCTTAACAAGATAAAAAAAAAACACACACACAGGGTGTTGTAGACAGGAGAGACAACCCCACAAAGTGATCGAGAATGGTAAATACTGATATTTCACCACGATTGCAGCTTTTCAATACCAGGTACTCGGACATCCTCGAAACGAAATAAATCGCTGGTCATGCACTTATGTACAAAAACGGTGAAGTCTCTTTGCTAATATGCTGCGTCGTAGTGCATGTTAGGGAAAATTAAATTATA
>NC_068987.1:53108875-53114295 GCF_001194135.2 Octopus bimaculoides | reverse complement strand
TATATATATATATATACACACATATATATACGCATATATATATATATATACGTATACACACACACACGCACACATATATAGACAAATAGATAGATAGACAGACAGATAGATAGATAGATAGATAGATAGATAGATAGATAGATAGATAGATAGATAGATATGTAAATGCTGATATGAAGATATATGGTGATCCATCCATAAAGATACATACGTAGGGAAATCAGATAATATGATTCCTGTTGCCTACCTGTTCCAGTATTTGTTTGTATCTCATGTTTTCATCACTCACTAAAGTCAGCTTTTGGTGCAATTCTGTATTTGGTGGCTCAATACTAATTTGTTTGGATGAAGGTTTTTTAAAAGTTGCTCTCATTCTTGCACGTTCATCTCCTTTAGGGTCTCTTTTAAGTTCTATAATCTGAAAACAGAAAAAAATGGATTTAGTTATATGTAAATCATATGCCGGTTTCTTTAACAGAAGGATAAGTTTCAGTCATATGGAAAGGGAATTAATCTCATGCTTCACGTCCTTGTTATTCTTGCGTGACTGTGGTTGAGAGACCGAACTGAAGAGAGGTAGAGAAGGAGAGAGAAAGCGAGAAAGAGAAAGAGAGTGGGAGAGAGGGGAGGGAGGGAGAGAGAGACAATGTATGTGTGTGTGTGTGTGAGAGAGAGAGAGAGAGAGAGAAAACTGATAGTGCAAGCAGTTCAATGACCCGTTTCGTAACCTCTTCAAAAATTACACGCATGCTTGTTTACATGACCGTAACATAAAAAATATAGAGATGTAACTTGTGTCAATTGGGAGAACGAGGAGGAAAGGGACAGTTACACTGAATTTGTAGCTGTAGAGGTACTGTCATGTAATGTGAAGGTGCATATTAACACTGAGTACGAGATGTCCTCAATTTGAAGAAACAAACAGATGAATAAGGATGAAATACAAATGAGTAACGCATGAAAAGTAATAAGCTCCTTGCAAATACTCCTTTGATTACATGAACAACAGAATCTATGAGCTATTTGATAATCGATATTCCACGTATGGACGCTAATGTTGAATCCGGCTGGATTTGAACAAAAGGCAGCAGGTTAATTACAAGAGTTTTATGAGGCGACTTATCGATCCTCACATTTATTATGAATGGAAATATTTAAATACTGTATAAGTAGATCAATATAATTCGTTTACCTAAAAGGTAAGCAAATTATATTGATCCACTTTTACATGAAGCGTTTAATAATTGTGCGTCCGTGATTTGTATTTAAATGTGTCTGCTATTACTGGATGAATATTTTAGGCGCATCCATGAATTACGATTTCAAATATAACCCACTTTATTTTATATATTTGGAGAAAATTATGATAGTAATTGATTTTGAGTTAATAAATTCAATTAGTAATTTAAATTGTTTTAAATGTTTTAGAATATCCTCCGATTAATCAAGTACTATAAAATTAAGTGACAAGTGTTATAATTTAGCATTCTTTCAGTCTTTCACAAGTTTCACGCTCTGGACTACAGCCTTACATGTATCTACATTAATTTTATTCTGTATAAAGCTTCTCTCTAAGCATGCCCAGCAAGAATATTTAATTCTCAGTATTATAAAAAACATTAATATCTTTATACAGTAACATCTCAAGAAACTCGGTATTATATGTAAACGTTATTCAGATATTTCCTATTCTTTCTATGCGAAAATACGTGGAATTATGAATGAAATGTACACGTAACTGAAGGAAAATGGAAACACATTTTTAAAGACATGTAAATAAAATCTTTTGAGGATACGCGGCCATCAAACGACAATGCTAATAGAAATATTTTTGTATTTGAAAACTAATCATGAGAAATATATTTAAATGTGTTCGTGTTTGTGTAAACTTATCAAACTTGCCGTCTTAAAATATCAATTTCAAAGATGAAAGTTGCTTCTCTTTACAATTACGTGCACTTTTAATAAAAAGATACAAGGTTTTTCTCACAATATATTAACAAAAAATTGTAAGATTACCGAAAACTTTTGGCATTCAGATTGTAAAAAGAAAAAAAATTAATTGTTATTGGGAGTCAAGCAGCAAAATTGATTAATATTATGAAGAAAGGCCGGGGAAAATATTATTCCAATATAAAAATATTTTGTTTCTCTTGGGTACATAAGCTATTGATAATGATCAGACTATTATTTGAGAGAAAACATTAATAACTTTATTGCTGGATAAATATGAGATCTCTGTTTGCTCTCACTTATTCAATATTTTTCTTCACAAATATTAAACCCTCCACAGAGGTCTAAGTACTGGAATACTTTTTGTTAATTGTTTAAGTAGTATATGAGCCGTTCCTATGGGATTAATAATTCTACTGTGTAGAGAGAATTTATTTTAACCCAGTGAGAAAGGATATACAATAAAGTCTTAGATTTTCTGTAATCATTTCTTTTTGAAACAATAACAATGAACTTAGTCCCAGTGGAGTGCAGAATCTCGGCAGTTTATTTGTCACAGAATGTCAGCAGTTTATTTAAGACACCGGAATGCCCAGAAAATTTTGATTATAATTTGAATTTAGGATGTTCTGTTAATTGTTATGAGGCAAAATTACATTCTCATCTTATAGTTGGCGTCATTGAAGACAGCTACAGGAGAGTAACTACAACCAGTTCTTTATGATTAATAGTTCTGAAAACGAGCGTAGAAAACACATTTTACTATTGATTAAATCGATTGTAAACATCCCACCGAAAATATCTGAGTGTTTGAAAAGTAATCAAAATTATTCGAAAGTTAATTTATCAAATGTTAAATGGTAGTGACTTAAAAATTCCTTCAACGTTGAGCGGTGTGGTGTAGAGAAATTACCTTCTATCCCTTGGTTAAATGTAGGTGTCTCATCTGGGATGCCACAGTCTCTGACTTATATGCTTCCTCCCACATTCTGGATGCTGCTGTAAATGGGAGAGTCACTGCTTCGGTAGACGAACAGAACAAAACTCTAAAGTATCGGGACGTGGCAGTGAACTATCTCTTCCAATCTGTGGCATTTAAGACGTTTGTACGGACCGGGCCACTATCCGCGAAATTCTTGTCATCGTTGGGAGGTGGCCTAACCGAGCGTGCTGGTTTGCTTCAGTGCGTTCCGTTGAAACTTCTAATGTTTGACCAATTGAAGCACTTGGTGCTGCATTGAAGTTTTTACACTTCTCTTTATAGCCTTTTTCTCCTTTTTTTTTCTTTTTACCGCCTTTTTTATCTTTTCTTTGACTTTCTCTTGTAAACACTGTACTAGATAAACATAGATATATTTCTGAAGTTCATGTAAGATTTGAATGAGGAATTTGAGAGTGTAGCGATTCCAGCTCGCATCCATGATGTCGTATTCTATATGGTACAGTAATTTGTGTAATATTGTAAAGTGAAAACTGTATAATATTTAGTCTCCATGGACGGGTTAAATTTATTTAATTTCCCAAGTTAAATCTATATCTTTCCAAGTTAAATTTATCTTGAAAATATTTAGTCGAACAAATCGACTCCAGTGTCTTTTTTAAAAGCCTAGTACTAACTTCGTTGGTATCTTTCGCCGAGACGCTAGGATACAGGGACGTAAACAAACGAACACCGGATGTCAAGATGTGGTGGGAGCAAACACACACACATAGACGCACACAGATATTTGAGACAATATGACGACAAAAAAACAGTCCTCCATACTCTACCATCATTCCAGCGACCAACATGGAGGCAAGCTGGGTCAACTTGACATCCGCATTTTATCAAAGTACTCGAAGGGGCCAACAATGAGACAAATACAGGAGTACTTCCTCATGAATGAAAACAAACAGTATTAAATAGGCTATATACGTAGTAGGTAGCCAAAACCCTATACCCACAGTTTGTGTATATGTATAATACAGAGCTCAGAAAGTTAGAAGAAATGTGGACCAGCTCTCTGTCTTATACTCCAACGTTTCTGCAAATTCGCTGCAGTACTATCAATAGACAGATACAATAATTTAAATGGTTCTATGTTATGTAGTATGTGTGTGTCTGACATCGTCGTGACATTCAGTCGATTAAGTCGACGTGGGTTCCAGTTGATCCGATCAACGGAACAGCCTGCTCGTGAAATTAACGTGCAAGTGGCTGAGCACCCCACATACACGTGCACCATTAACGCAGTTGTTGGGAAGATTCAGCGTGACAGTGCGTGACAAGGCTGGTCCTTTGAAATACAGGTACATCAGAAACAGAAAGAGAAAGTTGTGGTGAAAGAATACAGCAGGGTCCGTCACCACCCCCTACCGGAGCCTCGTGTTGCTTTAGGTGATTTCGTTCAATAAACACTCACAACGCCCGTTCTGGGAATCGAAACCGCGATCCTACGACCGCGAGTCTGCTACCCTAACCACTAGCCCATTGCGCCTCCGGCTGATATACATACACATACATAGAGCAACATCAAACAAACACACTTGAACATGCAATATGTAGCCAATGGCATTAACTGCAAATAAAGTTAACTGTTGAGAGGAATACCCATTAACTCTCGTAAGCGTGAAACATGTACTTTTCTGTTTTGCATCGTGTCTTACGATATGGTCCTGCAGTTTTGTTTTGTATGCTTATTGTTCAAGAGCTTGTTCAATATAGGTTTAAAAATAGCAAATATTTAGGAATATTTGTAGAAGGGAACTGAAATGCGTTATTGATATAAACTTTGCACATACCAAAATATAATAGCATGTGAATTAACTGCTTTTATGTTTCCATGTACAGTAAAATGATCCTGAATTTTCATGCCCTGTGAATACTATATAAAATAAAAATTCTAAATTGGAGGAGAGTACGTGTAATTAAACATTATAAAATATAATGTGGTGAATTTTTGAAACATTCATATTCAAAAGTGACAATGCTTTAACAAAAAGGAAAATATTTTCACAAGACGACCAAAACACTAATAAATGCAGAATACTGAGAAAAACAGAACAAGAAAGCTATACATTTATATACGTGGTTTATGTCTACACCGATGATTACAAGTAGATAAACCTTCCAAAAGATTCTATGGAGATCGAGTTTATCGAATGGTTAATTTCTTATAATGAATACCTCAGGCAAAATGCTTGGTATTTAGTGAGTAGGACAGGAAGAGAGGTAGATGAGAAGAAATAGAATAAAATAGAGTAAAATAGAAAAAAAGTAAAATAAATTTTTTAAAAAAAGGGAAAAGATACAATAAAGTAGGGAGATGAAGGAAAATTAAGTGAAGCAATATAGAACACAATAGAGGTTTACTTTTCAGTAATAGGTTGATGGATATAATATTTTTCAAGACCACAGATATAAAATCTTTAAAAGTTCGTGGATACAAAATAAAAGTCTGAAATGTTGTAAAGGTTTTAAAATTTAA
>NC_068987.1:53105594-53106526 GCF_001194135.2 Octopus bimaculoides | reverse complement strand
ATATGTATATGGATAGACAAGGTTCTATCAAAAGGTTCCGCGAGGAGTTATGTTTAACAATACATTATTCATTTACATAAGTGTTAATATCTTTAACGTAATCTCCTTCGACATAGTCACCTTACACCACTTTGTTTTCCGTAAACGAGTCGAATACCTTTTGTTAATAATTCTGGATCTCGACAACGGTTTTAAAACGGCGACCTTTGAACTGCATTTTCATCTTGGGGGAAGGGATGAAAGTCTGCAGGTGCTAACTCTGGCGGATCGCGTGGGTGCAGGAGCGATACTATGTTGCTTTTGGTGTGGAACACACGGGTGAGGAGAGCTCGGTAACAAAGTGCATTGTCGTTGAGAAGAATAAAATTCTTCACGCTCTACAACCCCGGTATTTTCCGCTGAATGTCCTCACTCAAATGTTTCAAATCTTTGCTGTAAAATTCTCGATTAATGGTTTGGATCTGGGAGTCGAATTCTCGATGCACAATATCACATTTCCGGGAGTAAATCTCGTGGCAGGTCTTCTAGATTGCTCATCGTCTTCCAGTAAGGTTCTTCCACTTTTGAAGCGCGAGTGCCACACGAAACGTTGCGTAAGACGCATTGACTCGTCGCCATAAGCTTCTCTGCGCATGCCCAACGTCTCTGTATCAGGCTTCCTAAGTATGCTACAAAACTCCATGTTAGCTCTTTGTTCTTGTCCATGACATAATAGCAGACTACAGCGTACACGTGAACACAAATACACAAATTTCACAACTTGCGAAGTAAACACAGGGATGTCAATCGGTACACTGCCTCACTGCGCACGTAACCATATGTTGCCACCTGTTAGTGTGGAACATACATTCTGCAGGAACATTTTGACACTCCTCGTATATGTATATATATACATACTTACATACATACATATATATAAATATATATATATA
>NC_068987.1:53103060-53105497 GCF_001194135.2 Octopus bimaculoides | reverse complement strand
TCGGTACACTGCCTCACTGCGCACGTAACCATATGTTGCCACCTGTTAGTGTGGAACATACATTCTGCAGGAACATTTTGACACTCCTCGTATATGTATATATATTCTTCTTTCTACCAGTATGCTCTCTCGAAATCTGTTCTGTTTGCCATTCCTTTGGTTGTTTAAGGTTCCAGTCAATATGGGACCAGTACGATTATTGCCATTACTGTCACTGCTGGCTTTGTTGTTGCTGTTGACGTTGTTATTGTCACTGTGGTTCTTGTTATCACTATAGTTCTTGTTATTGTTGTTGCCGCGACTGTTACTAGTGATGTTTTTGCCGTGGCGATTATCACCAGTTTTCAAGTTGTTCGCAGTGTTGCTTCAGCTACCCTGTGTCCTTACGGTGCCAAGATTTGGTATTAGGCGGTGCTCCTGCGGCATCATCGTGCTCGGGTGTTTAGTTTTGGATACACTTTCTTCAAAAATCATAGCCTGCGTCCTTTCTGATACAGCATCTTGATGATGAAGTCCATCGGCGCTGAGCTCTCTGTTTCGGCCTATTCAAATTTGATTAAGTGGTGGTTGAGTTCGATAAGGGCCACATTGTACTTCAACGTACACCGTACGCTGTATCCGAGTGGGAGGAAGATGTATCGCATCGCCTCTTTCTCGAATAATCGGATTGTTGTATGCCCCAAGGGAAAGCAAACGCTGAAATCCCAAAGTTTTAGCGAGCCATTTGCGACTAGGTGTTCAATGTTGAACTCGATGTTTTGGTGGAAGATGCTGAAGTTGTCTTGCCTTCCAGATCGTCCAACGCGTCTCTGAGATGCCCCCAGATCTAGTTGTGTATCCTTAGGCGATATTTTCTCCGTAAGTTCAAATTCTCGGCTTGAAGAGCATCCCCTCTCTCTGTCGTGGTCTGGATTTATTGGTAGCCACTCATTTTGTCAAGGTGTGTTGTTTCTGAAAGAACGTTGGCAAACTGCTTTGAATGTGTAGATGTAGTGGGATGGTGATTCTCTTACTGTTAAAGTGGTTGCCGTTCTAATAGGGTTGCCATTTATTTCTTTGTATTGTTGATTTATTCTTCATGGTTGGTTAAAAATGCGATAGTACATAGCTGACCTTTAAAGATGACTCCATCGATACATATATGTGGTCGTTCATAAAGACATTCATATACATACAAACGCTCGGACACATACACACACATACACACGCATACACGGACAAACATGGTTAGGAGGGAAGAAAGTGGGAGAGAGATCATTGAATTGTTATTATTGTATAGCGTTTTATCTCGAAAATGCAAATTTGACGTGGTGACAACGTCTCGAGATTTTCTCAGTTTTCGTTATTTAAAAGAATGCACAAGGTTTCCTCGAAGCACAAGTGACATATGGTGGATAATATATTATATTAGTGTCGATATGTTTTTATTATTGACCATATGTGTGTGTGTGTGCGCGCGCCTGTGTGTTCGCGCATGTATGTATACATATATAGGTGTGTGAATATATATATATATATATATATCCGTCTATATACGTGTGTGCATCATCCTGTATTGAGGCACGTATGGTAACTTACTTATTCGATATAAATTATACATACAAAATATGTCCCATGTTAGAAATATATATAGTCTATGATTAAGGCAATGTCCCAGCATTACTATAGTGGAAGACCAGAACCAGTAAAGAGAAGCTAAACACAATATTCTACATGTTTTATATATACAATCCTTTATATATTATAATCTGTATATTAATACAATCATTCCTACCGTATCCTTAAAAAGTTATACATTTACATGCAAAACACACATACACAGAAGCACACATATACTAGAGTATATAAATATACTGTTGTATTAATAATTCATTGTATTAACGATAGCGTTTATCATCTTCGTGTTTTCCGGCATTTATACAGAGTGGCAAAAACACCAGTATCGATACTGATTGAATTCATCCCTTTAGCGAGGAAGGGGAGTATGTGCTGTGAAGTTGAAAAAGTTATTAATTCTTCCCTATAGGATAAACACAAACACCTATTCTAAATAACGAAACATAAATTTAGTATACAACACAAAAACTGCAATTAATCATATATTGCTCCTATAGCGTTGCAACGTTTTGTCTGTATATATATATATGTGTGTGTGTGTGTGTGTATTATGTAGTTTGAATAAATATTATACGGAAACTTTAGTTAAAATATCGTTGTGATATATACATATATTTGTATGTGTGTGTGTATACATATATACATACATACATGCATGCATAGATACACACACACACACACACGCACACACACACACACACACACTTACATATATATATATACACGCATATATAATCATGAAGCACCTAGTGACTCGAAATAATTCTTAGAAAGGAAGGCTTTCTCGTATACAGCGGTGTAGCTTTAAAAGATCGAGTAC
>NC_068987.1:53101075-53103050 GCF_001194135.2 Octopus bimaculoides | reverse complement strand
TATATAGATTGATAGATAGATAGATAGATAGATAGATAGATAGACAGATAGATAGATAGATAGATGGATAGATAGATAGATAGATACATTTCTTTTATTAGCCACACAGGGCTCAACAATGATGGGACAGATACAATGTAGAGCTTTTCTTTTTGGGCGGGGGAAGGAAAAAAAAACAATAGGGGTGTGTCGATCAAAAGGGATCGTAGGAAGGGAAAAAGGGGGGAGTTCAATCAAAAGGGATCGAGAAAAAAAAACGATCAATAGGGATCGTGTATCACACAGTAATGTTCTCGTGTAAAAAGAGGGGAGGACAGTTTAGGTTTAGCCGTGGAAAGAAAAGCCTACGTAAAAGACCACGGTAGCCTTGGTCAATATTGTCATTACAGAAACTATAACAGTAAGTGACTCTCTTTTGCCTTTTTGTTTTTTGTCTGGGTATTTTAGATAGATAGATAGATGTATAGATATGCAAACATCTTTAGACGAATATGGAGAAAATAAAGAATGTAATGTCTAACAATAGCGTGTACTTTATTCTATAGGGGAATAAACGCTTCAAAAACTGGTATTCAGATTACTTCATCGCGATATACGTAGAGAATATATCTTTCTTTTTTCTACCCTAGGCACAAGGCCCAAAAATTGGGGGGGAATGGTCAGTCGATTAGATCGATCCCAGTACGCAGCTGGTACTTAATTAATCGATCCCGAAAGGATGAAAGGTAAAATCGACCTCAGCGGAATTTGATCTCAGATCTTAAAAACAGGCGAAATAACGCTAAGCATTTCACCCGGCGTGCTAACTTTTCTGCCAGCTCACCGCCTTACACATAGAAAACATACCGTTGCAAATATATTTACAGGAGAGAATAAACATCAATCAAAACCAATAGTGAAGATTAATGGGATGAATTTTTCTCATAGATTTTGGAAAAGAAAAATTTTGTTGGAGAAATCTTGTTAGCGCTAAATTATCTATAACCTAAATTATCTATAACAAATATAGGTAAAGAAAAGAATTCAAAAAGTGTATGGATAAATAAGGAAAGGGATAACACGAGAGAAACAAAATTAGTGTAAGTAGAAAAGAGCTCAGAACAAAAAAACAAAACTGAAGAAAAATATATGGGTATGTAGGAATGCACCAACTTCGCATATATCCAGAGGCCTAAGATAATATATTATTGAATACACACGTACGTTTGAAACACAATTGGAGAAATATGGAGGTGGCTCAAGTGAATAAAAATCTGGAGTTGGTGAAGCACTGCCACTAGTATAGTAGACAACAGGATATTTGCTTGTGGATGTGGGCAGTAGAGGTTTTTCAGGTCATAATCTGAGTATGACCTTATGGAATTTGGGGTTTTTGAGGAGCTTATAGAAGAAGACTTGTCTACAGATTTATGTGAAAGCATGTACATGGCTCCAGTGAAAAAAAGAGATCGGTGAGGTCTCTACAATACCGCTCGGAAACAATCCTAGTCGTGTATCTTAACTCGAGTCACATAGATGAAGTTGTATATGGTATTTTCTGAAACACAAAAGGAATTCCTGAATACTATATTAACGATATGCCAAGCATTGGATCGCTAGAAACAACTTAATCTTACACTCATGCATGCATGCATATACAATAAAAAAATATACACGTTACTTATTATACACAATAAAGTCTTTATAAACTTTAAAAACACAGAAATTTACAGACCGACATCTTCGAATGACTACATCAAGGAGCATATTTAATGGTTTGCTTTATCCAACATTGTGTTATGACGGTTGTGAAAATGCTCGTTCTATAATATGCTCGTGATAAGAAAAAGAGTAGGTACAGCAATATATATGTTTCTACTATTCCTGTTACCCTCAACAACGACTGAATATTTTTACCTAACTATCCATATATTGCTTTTGACCCTAATAGTTTTATGTATAAATTGTATATATATATATATATATATATATATAT
>NC_068987.1:53095681-53100637 GCF_001194135.2 Octopus bimaculoides | reverse complement strand
ATCCCAAAGCACACTCTACTATTGTCATACGTCGTCTAACAATAGTAGAGTGTGCTTTGGGATACATACATGCATATATATATATATATATATATACACGCACACATACACACACGCACGCACACACACGCGCACACACACACATATATATGTATATATACGTATATATATATCAGGTGGCATGTTAAGTTATGTGAAGTAGATGTCGATTTTAATCCCTGGTTTAGATTAATGACGTTATTATTTTCCATAAATAGAGAATATTTCTGTGGAGAATTAAAATATGAAGGAAAGTATAAAATATAACGAATACATTTGAAAGTTTCTAACATCCAAGGTGAAATAAATTACTTTAATAAACTTTAGACAAACAAATATATATATAAACTTTTAAGCATTAAATGACATTCACAAATACAAACGAACATGACAAATATGTATTTTATAGACATCCTAAATCATGAGAGTTATGGCCTTCTGTTCAAACAAAACAAAGTGAGTCCATGAATATAAAATAAACTAAAAAATAGAGTTTATGTGTATGTGTTTGTGTATATGTGATATTTTGAACGTATACATACATATACATACACACATACACACACACAAACATTTACGTATATGCTTTGATACACATACGTGCCATGATGCACGTATGCATGAGCCTTGTGACCTTTTATGTATGCAATTTTGTGTATGAATAGACATCTATTTTGTTACCCGAAATACTTATCTGTCTTCTTTATTGAAAAGTTATTTATAATATTTATGGAATACTATTTAGAAATTTTAAATCACCGCATTCATATTAAATATTTTCTTCTTACAACGGAACTTCATTTATTTCTCATTCGTAACGCTCTCGGCCAAACGATCGCAACCATTTTGAATTTTTAGTACGTTTCATTTATTTACACAGATGTCTGCAGCAAGCGATCTTACACTTGTTTTTACGTATTCTCCTATTAAATAAATAGTCTCATTTTGTCTTTCGTACATTTCCTGTAATATTTTGTTAATCTAATATTGGACATAAGCGTTTGAATAGATATTTCTCTCGTCGTATCTCTATATTAATATTTGCTGTCAAATAATTAGGTCTGATATTACTTTATTAAAGCTAACTTTTTTTGTTTTACATTATTAGAAAATACAGTATGAACAAATTAGAGTTTCTAATGACGCCTGACTGAACTACGTTCTTAATCGGTGATATTTTTAGCACTTTATCAAATGTGCTGAAGATTTATTTATAGTAGTAAAATAAGAATATTTTTTAATTAATGAATATTGAGGCAGTGAATTATTTTCGCAAATCAATGATCATATACGAACAAGTTTTTATTTTTCGAATATTTCTAACTAATATTTTTCACTAATTTAAGGCGGTGAGTTAGCAGAATCATTAGCAGGACGGACAAAATGCTTAGTGGTATTTCGTCCGTGTTTACGATCTGAGTTTTAGTTCAGCCGAGGACGACTTTGCGTTTCGTCCTTTTGGATTCGATAAAATAATATGAGAACTTAGGTCGATGTAATCGCGTTACCACTCGCCTGGAATTTGAATCTGCCTTGATTACTTTAATAACACACGCTACATAGCTTATTGAATTAAACATTTTATCTCTCAAAGTAATAATACAATACTGGTATTGAACACCAGTATATTAAGTGTTTAATACGGATGAGCTTAGTGCTAAACTATACAATGAATAGTAATCCTTAATCAGCAGTCAAGATACGATAAACATGCGGGTCTAAAGGAAAACGGAGGGTGTAATAGTTGTTAACTGAATTATGCAGGCAGCGTTTTCTTTTTACCTGCCCTTAAGAACGCCTGTGACTAGACATTGGGATAAAAGCTATAAAACGTATTCGTTATTAATATTGCCCTTTCGTTACTTAAACTCATTTGTTTATCAGTAGATATCATATCTTAATACATTCCTTGCTATTATAATTCAGTTTATTCATCTGAAATCGAAAAATCTATTTTGAATGCCTGCAGAAAAATGCATCTCACACAGAAGGAAGTTATGTGTCGTCTTTTTAAGAATTTGCATCCAAAGTTTTCATTCTCAAATCTTTTCAATGATCCATCCGTATTATCACCACTAATATTCTGAAAATAATGGCCATCAAAATCGATTGTCACTTTCAGAAGATGTACAGACATTGTTTCTCTATCAGCACTCAGACTGGTTACTTTTGAATCGACTCTCATATGAAAAACATTGTTCTATACAATCCTCTTATGAACCATCTTGAGTCCTCTTTTCTACTTAGAAACTGCTAGTACAGCTTCTGTAGAGTCAAAATTCTGCTATTTTGTTATTTAGTAATGACGAGTGATTCTGATTCTAATGGCATAATCAGATGTAATCCGATGACGATAGACAGCCCCCTTACAGTTTCTCAGTGAACAATTGGAGAAAGTTAGTCATAGATTGGGTATCTATCTCGAATGTTTTTAATTAGAATACTCTTTACCAAGAACAACATGGTGATGGTATAAAGGTGACCAACGTATTAATTCTAAGTACAGTATTCATATTACTTTCCATTCATTGTTGATAACAACAGCGAAAGCAAACAATTTATTACGGTTATGTTAAAATCTTTCAAACAAGTTTGTCTTTAAAATAATTGTTTTCCACAGTTTCTTATGAATATTTCCAATATATATATATATATGCTCCTCTTATCTTTCCATCTTGAAAATAAAGTTCCCTCTCCGTTCATTTAATGGTAGCTTATGTCGACGAAATTTTCTCTGTAAAACATACAATTTTTTAAGATACTGATTATGATTACTACACTCTGCTATCGTTATATTTTCAAAGAATATTAAATATCAGTTCACACGAAACATTCTTAAACTTAATAAATTTTGTCACCATAACACCATATGGTCACTACAAAGGCACATTTCATAGTATTGCTATGTGGAGAGTCTTGGAGAACATTTGATGTAGTCATAAAAATTGATTTTCCTTGGATAACATCATGGTACAAACATCAAATGTAACAAAGAAAAGAATGAGAATCTATACGATAGATGAATTTCTTCGAATTAGAGTGATTTATTTTTTAATGATAACAAGCATTAGATAACGTATCAAAAGAAACAATATAAGTCTAGAAAAATCATTTTGAAAAAATTCTAACTTGTACCATATTAGTCATTGAGAACTTGCATTTAAATATCAGGAATTAAAATTTCCTGAAGTCATTATGTTATGTTTGTTTTATGTCTGATTGCAGTTACCTAAATCTTAGGCATAACATTCTTATATGTTTTCTTAAATCTTTAGCATTCAACAGTATGTCTGTAAAATAGCCTAAGGAGCACTTCAAAGGACCATGACGATACCAGTTCTGATATTTTATTGTTGCAGTCGACGATAAAGCATTGCATATGAAAATGGGATCGAACAGCAGATTCACAAGCAATTCTTGACATAGTCACTCAAAGGACAGCTATCCAATCGCTTTGAAGATCTCATGATTATTATCAACCTGCATCTGCTGTAGCACTTTTATTACGGTACCAAATATTATTCAAGAGAAAATCATCATCTCATTCTTTTCTCTTCACTGTGTATGAAATAGTATTTCCTAGGAAGCCATAGGTGACATTTATGCCCATAATTTCAAGATTACTTACTAAGTTTTAGGTAATATTATTTCCAACAATAAACAAAACAAAGAAAACAATTACGCAACCAGTCTCCACCTCACACCACAGCATGTTCCTGGATTATCCCACCAACTGCATACTGGGAGGATTCCAGTTCGTATAGGCGGTTTTATGGTTCCTTACTCACGCCATCTGCCGGCGTCTCTAATCAGTGCACCTGTATACCTAAGATTTCGAGGGAAAACTTGTTCTGCAAATTAACTTCCTAAAGTTTAGGGATAGCGGAAAAATTATAATTCCCTGTTCTATTTTTCTTAACAACCCCAATACCAACGAAATAACACCTCCGATATCACATGGAGTATCTTTGACAGGTATAATGCGCACTTATCAGTTGGTAATGCTAACTGTGCCTTCTCGTGAAACAACAAACACGATAACGGTCTGCGCTAATACTCAAAAGGGAAACTGATCTATCTCATTATCACAGCAGATACGCCTGGCAATCAACTTCAAGAATTGTCTCTCAGTTATACGTGGAAGAACAACATAGCCCTTACAATCAGCTGCATCATAGTAGCCTGCTATCACTCCGTTAGATTGAAACGACGTGGTCATGACTAATACTCAGACTGATATGAAACCGAACACAACGAATCTTGTCTTCTTATCACGCGCTGACGTTCACCTCTGAAAAGTCGAAATCTATAGAACGCCAGCTAAATTGGTAATTTCTCTTTTAGAGGAACAATAATGATTTGAGACATTAACCCACAAGGATCAGCGGAAGAAGCGAGAGATGCATGCTCACTGAAATGTAATAGACCTCTTCGAAGAATTATTAGAATAATTCGTTTCACGAAATAGCTACAAGTCAAGGATTAGTATGAACAACAATGAAATTACTGTACATGTACAGCAAATGAGGACATTATGGTTGGGTTCGATAGACAAACGTAAGTAACTTTAGTGTTAAGATGTGTTATAAAGATTTAGTACTTTAAATGCATTCAAATACTGAGTGGATTATATGTGTAACTCTGTGTGTGTGTGTGTGCGTGCGCGTGCGCGTGTGTGCGCCTCCCCCCCCACCATCGCTTGACATGCGATGCTGGTGTGTTTACGTCCCCGTAATTTAGCGGTTCGGCAAAAAGAGAATCGATAGAATAAGTATTAGGCTTACAAAGAATAAGTCTGGGTTGATTTGCTCGACTAAAAAAAAAAAAAGTGGTGCTCCAGCATGGCCGCAGTCAAATGACTGAAACAAGTAAAAGACTAAAAGAAAAAAGGAAGAATATATATGTAGGTATTTATGT
>NC_068987.1:53086227-53095030 GCF_001194135.2 Octopus bimaculoides | reverse complement strand
ATATATATATATATATATATATATATATAGACAGTAGTTTGCAATGTTTAACAAAAAGGGAAACTATATGTGTGTGTGTGCGTATAGAACGATATTTATTTTTAATATGTATGTTTACCTTATCTGTATAGGAACATAATCATATTATTAACTAGTAACATTTGTGCAGTAAGATTCTACAGAATGAACTATATTTCATATTTATATACAAAAAGAAAAGCAAGACAATATGGGGAAGTTCACTCTTCTAACTAATAGCACACATCACACAACGCCCATAGGAATCGTCAGAGGAACTTTGTGATATTTTTCATCATAACTTTATTTTTATCTATAAATACAATTAATTTCAACTAATTTATACGCTCTACATCTGTCACATATCATTAATTTCCTGTTTATCACTAGTGATTTTCTGTCACTGGTCCACTCATTTCTTTGCCTTGCTTTCTTTCGCTTTCACCCATTCTCTACTTTCTATCTGCATTGACCCCAGACTGTTGCTTTCCATAATCTACTCCGTTATTTATTACAGGTTACTGTTCATACTTTACTTTACTTTAGTTTACTCTTTTCTGTCGCTACTTTCTAGTTTGCTCTCTTCATTTAATCTGCACTTTCAGCGCTATTTTCACCTGGAAAAACCACGTCAAAATCTTTGTATTCCACACCCACGGCAAAATATTTGTTATCATTTCAACAGCTTTTATGTTAATGGAATTACTATATCTCTCCATATATCAATATAATTTCTTTTCCAGCAAAATCTTGTTCGGAACCTTAACCTCTAATTTACATAAAAACCCATTAACATTCATAACTGTTGTTTGGATTTGCCACCTTTATTGCTACTCATATGTACCTAATATTACGATGCAATTTACGTCACTCCCGTTTTATCTCTATATGCACATATATATTTACATTAATATACACAGACATGCACTCACATATGCACGCACGCAAACGCATGTGTACACGCGCACACACACACACATACATATATGTATGTATATATATATAAGGAATCAAGACAACAGTATATAAGTTTATTAAACTTGCATTATATATCGCTGTCCGAATATAACCTGCGGGCATCAACATGAGAGCATCGAGCACCCGAAGAGAAGTGTGAACGACTAGGTTTTTATCAGTTATATTGATCAGGGATCATAGTTTTCACCTCATAAATAGCTAATGTTTCAAAACATATATCACATTTTATGAAAACCAAAGTTTATTACAGACAGGAAATGATTCGTATTATGGTATACAGAGATAGTAGGGTTTTAACAGAAATAAGAAAAATAAATAAAATAACTATGATCATAATGTTTTTGCTTAACGTGTATGGTAAAATGCAAAATGGGGTACATCTTCTGCTGCTAATGCAAAAGTTTATCCATTAAATTTTTTTTATTAGTTATTACGTATTAAAAATCATTTATTCACATATAATCTGCTGGTGTTCAAAAATTCTTCTTATTGTAACACAAAACTAAGAACATAAAGTCCAACAGGTATTAACTCAGACAGCCTTGTAACATTATGTAGACAACCTTATGAAAATAAGAGCTGACTTTGATTTTCATATAAAAAAAAGTTATTAACAGAGACAATTAAAATATAAATATGTGTGATTATATGTATTACTA
Source organism: Octopus bimaculoides (assembly GCF_001194135.2). NCBI lineage: Eukaryota > Metazoa > Mollusca > Cephalopoda > Octopoda > Octopodidae > Octopus > Octopus bimaculoides. Next base: position 53,093,375 of record NC_068987.1, on the reverse strand, counting down.
AATACGAAACTGATCAGATAAATTTGTTTCTTTGTCGACTATACTAGAGGGATTTGATTAAAAATTGTAGTTTTACAAATATGGTGAATGAATATGCTTATTAAACATATATTGTTTACAAATTCACTTAGGTGCATGCGAATCTGTGTGGTAGAAAGTTTGCTTTCCAAACACATGCTTTCTCCTGGATTCAGCTCCACGGCGTGGGACCTCGGACAAGTTTCCTCTACTATAGCGTCGGGCTGACCTACGACTTTTGAATTGATTTGGATGAGAGAATCTGAAAAAAGGCTTGTCGTATATGTGTGTGTGTCTTAAGTCTGTGTGTTTGTAAGTCCCACCATCCACCACTTGATAACCGGTGATGGTGTGTTTACATCCTCGTTTACATCCTTTCGGGGTCGACAGAATAAGTACCAGGCTTTAAAAAAATTAATTCGACTAAAATACTTTCACGGTCGTACCCCATCATGGCCACAGTCTACTGATTGAAAATTTATTTGCAAGGGTGTATGGGTATACATGTGAGTCGAGACAAAGAGATAACGAGAGAGAGGAAGAGAGAGAGAAGAAGAGAGAGAGAGAAAGAGAGATAATGAAAACCTAGTTACACATTATATCTATAAGGTAAAATATATATGTGTGTGAATATTTACTGAGTGCTTTCTAGATATCTGCCTAGATTTATTAATCCTTCTACCCATTTGCTATATCTATCTATCTATCTATCTATCTATCTATCTATCTATCTATCTATCTATCTATCTACCTATCTATCTATCTATCTATCCACATACACACAAACACACACACACGCACACACACATATATATATATATATACATATATAGTACTATACAAATATATGGATACTAGCATATGCAAAGAGATAAAGGTAAGATTACGGCAACTTTTACCGGAGAAAGAATTATGTATAAGTAAGAACAGATATATCTTGATAACTTTAGCAACTGCGGAAGAGATTAAAAGCGGGTGTTTTACCCCAGCGCAAGTAAACAATGTTAATTTTTTTGACAGTTTTTATCGGGAAAGTTTGAAATAAAAAAAGTACTCTGTAAAATGTGTTTAGGAGAACGTAGTCAGACGTAGAGAAAAAGATGGGCGAAGGAAATGAATTGGAAAAGAGGAGAAATTGAACATAAATGAGGAAGAAAATAAGAATGTAAAAACTAAAAAAAAAGAACACACACACACATACAAACAGACGTAATTACATAGGCTATGATCAATAACACTAAGCTTGAATGAGAGACTAAATAGATTAAATAAATGGGGAAATAAAGGAATACAAATACTTAATAGTATTGAAACTAAAAGAAAAACAAAAATTACTAAAAAGCACTTAAATATGAAGTATGTGCTAACACGACAGATAAAGCGGAAATTAAATTTGAGTGACATTTATGTATAATAATCAAAGACGTATAATGTTTAGTAGAAAAATTAATATAGCTTATTTAAAAAAAAAAAAAAAAAAAAAAAAAAAAAACAGGAATGATTAATGATGCCAAGAATTATCAAAATTCGTTAAAACTCTTAATACACTTCAGAAACTCTAGCAGCATCTTCTTGAATAAGCACCTTATCAAAACTATTAATGAACTTGATAAAAATCGGAACAGTAAACTATGAGACATGCGAAATTTAACCCTCATTCATATCATATTAGAGATAATGTATTTATTCGGAGTCTGGTGTAGATTAATGAACATCATGGAAAGCGTGTTCCGCGTCCTTCACAACATTTAGTAAGTACAATAAATACAATGATTAGACTTTGCTGCGAAACCAAAGAAACGAAATTTAAGCTTTATCACCATCAAATATTTCAACATTATGAAAGATACAAGCGAACAGCTAAATAACTAGTATCCAGTGGATTAAGAGATTTATAATTATGTTTCAAATAGTACAGAAATATTGAACAACGTTGGTCAATTTTCACTGCAGACAGATAAACAGAAATACACACATAACTGATTTTTAAAATTGTTTTTACCATATAGTCCTCATTCAGTCTACATTTGTTCTTGATCATGAAGGTTTTGTTGGGAAGGACCTCTCCATTTCACCTTTGCTACTTCTTTTCTTCCAAGACTACACTATCTAATGGAACTTACTTCCTTTAGACTATGTAATATATTACTTTACGTGCCATCCAGCTGATATTACTAGAAATTCAATTGAGTAGAATTTTATCCCCTGTTGGTGCCAATAAATAATGTTTTGATAGATGGTTTGTCTCATTTAATACTTATACACGCTTGATACCATTCCATTATATAGAGATGAAAATGAATGAGGTAAAAAAACTAAAAATAGTCTTTGATGTTTGTACTATTGAGACTGGGTAAATTATACCAGAAATACAATGATAACTAATCATAAACTGAGGTCGTATATGTAAATATATATACAAGCAAAAAGTAAGTAACACGAACACATCAATTATATAGTTAATGAAATCAGCTTTTTGCTTGTCGCGTTTGTGAGTTCGTGAGCATCTAGTAAAAGAAGTGCCTCGATTCTTGTTCGTATTTAATTTAGCTTCTTACTTCATATTTTATATCTAAAGCATGAACACTTGGATTCGGAGGCTTTTACGTTAAACATTTATAGAATGAGTATTCCCTGAAAGTCGGACTAACTTAGATCTGTTTATAAAATTACATATCTTTATATATATGCGTATGTGTAGAAATTATGTAAAGTTGCGAGTGCATTTTCACTTCTTTCAGTAAAATCACACATTTTGAAACTCTGTAAAAATTAATACATCTACTAGTGCAGAGAAGCAATTTCTGCTCAAGAACGTTTAAATAAAGAAAATTTATTTATCGAAAAATACAGAACACCCTAGATATGAACGCATAACCACCTTTGGTCTCAGTATCTATTTTAATACATAATCACATATCCATCGCTGTGCATATTTCATCTCACTGCATTAGCTTATAATTTTTTGTGTTTATTTATCCCACCCCAGAAAATGAGTAATTACCTCCCTTGTCCCGAGTAATAACTATCGCCAATTACTTCCCTTAGATTTTTCTACTTGTTGATTCATCCACACATTATCATACACGAATATGGACTAAAATCTTCTTCAGAAAATACGAAAGTACAATAATAGCAATGTCATGATTGGCTAAAGCGAAACCGATCGGCAATCGCAATGCACTTTTAGTTAAATTATATTAAAACTGCGAAACTGTGTGCATTTTCTTTATATTATATTATGCATATGTTCTCTGCAATACACCTCACCACGTGGCGATAATCGAAATTCTCTCCCTCCCTTCTCTTACTAAATATATATGTGTGTGTGTTTGTCTTCTCAGCTTTTACTTTAATTTCGAAGTGTAGTACATATATTAATGTATGTGAGGGGTATATACATTCTTCGTTTGCTCTTGAAGCCACTTTTATCAATATTAGCCTTTATTAAATTTGTTCTGATGCTTTACTACTAAGCGGATATAGCTGCATTGCTCGAAGGTATATTTATTGCATATTTTGTCCCCAAGTAAAAACTTTGTTATCTTCCTGTTTCAGAACTAGCTTTAAGATCCAATCGTTTGCTTCCTGCAGTTAGACAGAATGTTCCACGGTTGTAATGTTCAGTAAATGTTGAGATTGTATTATCCCACGATTCCTTTATTTTGTCGGTAAGTATATCTGATTTATGATTACATTGAGATGGTGTATGCGATGTATAGCTATCTTGTTCCAGATTGTGACATCAACGTCGTTGATCACAAAGATGTACAGCTAACAACATAAAATTGTACGTAATTACAGCCATGGTTAACTAGTTCATCTCCCAAATCTCGATTTTGGCGTTCAACTCAGTTTTCAGAATTGCTTTAGCTCTACGATTAGCATTCTTTGTTTAACTCTTTTTCTCATTAGTGAATGCTGATTTCCATCGCCCTCACATACACCTAGATATTTATAACTGCACCCAGGATCTAATTATTTTATTTCATCGCAATTATCTTGTGCGATGTTGCACGTGTTTGATAGATTTCCCTCGACAACTGCATTCTTGATGTATTTGCCAAACCCAAATCCTTTTTTATGCCATCTCTAAATTGTTTTGACTATGTGATGGAGCGCTTGCAATTATTGATCGTTTTTGCAGGAGGTAGTGACTTGATACAACAGTGAATGTGGACTTCTTCACAATTTTTAGTTGTAGTACCTGTGTTGAGAATTGATATCGTTGCTACGTTCGGTTTTATTATTTTTGTTGTTGATGTTATTGTTGCTAATACTATTGTTGTTGTTGTTGTTATTGTTGTTATCATTTTACTTTTAATCTGCATGTTTGTTACAGTCAATTGGTAAGACCTAGTGTTCTGGAGCAAGCGCAGGATAAGAGATGTTACTGTATGACTGAAAGCTTGAGTAGGCGAGGTAGTGAAATATTTTCATATGATTATTATTATTATTATTATTATTATTATTATTAATTTTATTATTATTCCTTCGTAACACCGTGAAGATAAAAATACCCCGGAGTCTTTAGTCATCTGTCGAGTCACAACAAGGACCTCAAACAGATAATACTTCTCTTAAGATGTGCGTTGTGCCCAATAAGGCTGCATTTTGCAAGACATCAATCTTGCATGGAATTTCAAGTTGCCTTAAGAAATCTTGAAGCTTCAATGGAATTGAGCCCAACGCTCAAATCTCTACTTTTACATTACATTTTCGCATTCCATACAGTCTTGCAATTTCCACTTTCACTTCAGAGTACTTGATGACTATTCAACCTCTTTACTCACAACATTATTTTCAATTGGTATGGCTACATTAATGATCTGACAGTATCTGTCTCTCTTATTCAATATGACAATATCCGGCCGACGGTGTTCGATTACACGATCCGGCTGAAAGTCTTATTCCCCGAGTATCGTCACTTTTCCATCCTTCTGCATAATTTTACTTGGTAATGCTCATGCCAGTTCTTTGTTACTTCATATTGGTATTTACGGCATAAAAGCCGATAAAGATGCATTATCGTGGTGGGGCTTGTATTCTTTTTGTGCAAGGTTCTCACTTCCACTTATTAAGTGGGTCACACACTTTCCACACTCTTCCCACAGAATCTGCATTTCTGGGCGTCAGAAGATTTGTAGATGTTATACTTCACTGAATTAGTAGCAAGAGCCTGGTCTTGTGCAGCAATAATCAGGCCTTCGGTATTATGATTCAAATCCCCACGCTGAAGCCAATCCCATGATGCTGTATTATCCTTAATGTCTTGATATTTCTTTCAAGCTGTCCATGCATTCTCATTTCAAGAAGGTCTTCCTTTCTCTTCTCAGCTCTTTAGATAACTCTTCTTTGCCCATCATTTCATCTGCATTTACACCCATATATTTCGCAGCATATTGCAGCAGGTCTTCATTATTATTTATCAAATACTCGGCTAGCGTTCTCATTTCACTCCTTATACAATGGTCTGTACTAATTAGTCCTCTGCCACAATTCTTTTCACATAGAGTCTGTTTAAGTTTGCTTTAGGGTGTAGCATCCATCAGCGTCATGATTAAATAACTGGAGGAGAAAATCGTAGAGAAATGTATAGAAGATACACAACTGCGAACTAATGTTCTACTTTTTTCTTCAATTGTATCTGACTTTTTTTCATAGGGCATCTTATTCATTCATAACAATTTACGATTCGTTTGCTTTGAAAACAGAGAAAAAGATAGTGGCAGATATTGTTTCCATCGGTTGAAAGAATAACTGTGACTGAGTTAATATTCTTTTGTTAGATATTTGGAGTAGAAAACACGTAAAATTGAAGACGGACTTAAAGCGACCCAATACATAATTATTTATCACTCTATATTCAAAAGCTCTTATATAAATGAAATGTAAATCGATCACCATTTTGAAAGTTGAAAGGAAATATCTAAAGTAGTGAAGCTTGTGAGGTAAGGGAAAAAACCTTCTGTTAACTCTTCCAGATCAATTGCGGAAAATAAGCTGATTACTAAAAGCTTATGGAATATTTCTTAATTATTTCGTTCTTTAAGCAGTAAATTGCCCGTAACCATGAAACTGAAGTGTGTGTATATAAATGTATGTTTATGCGCCCGTATTTTTGTATTTTTGCGAGGATATCCTTTCGTTATAACTCACCACCTGTGAAATTGTAAGTTTCTAGTTTAGAAACAGGGCTCTTTCATTTGGAATTGATAAGTTCCAGTTAAACTGTCACGTATCTATATATTTTCCCACATTGTATGTGTGCTTCTAAGCCGATACATTTGTGACTCCTTGTTTTCAATTATATATTACACATAAATGTTTGCTTGTCTAGTTGTGTACACATAAACATTAACAGATATGTGGAAGCAAACCATCTGCGAATAGATTTACAAATGGATAACAAGCAGTCGTAAATTTTTAAACAGCATATTGAGTAGATACCTAATTTCCCCACGTTTGATGCAAATTTTGACATCGGCCTTCACTGCCAGAATATCATTTTATACATAAAGATAATTAGTTTATAATAACATTTCTATGTAAAGAAATTATGCACGAAAGATATATGAACAACAAAATCTGCAGAATATTCCGACTAACTGAAGGTATTTTTCGTTTTTGGTAATGTATTAGCTTTTGTCCTCAAGAATTCATAGGTTATAAATCTTACGGAAATTTAATTCCTTCAATTTGAATATACAGTTCAACTGAAAATGCAGTTTGCAATTATGATAAGCATATTTTCTATACATTAAATTTGAAACACGCAGTACTGTAACTATAATGGCTGCACATTTATACTTTGAACGGTAGCGAAAAACGAAATGAAATCAATAACCCTTTTAATTGAGGTCTTCAAATAATGTTTGCAATTATGGAACGCATTAAATTCATTGGCCAGCGTCTTTGAGCAAATAATTTTCTTGTGATGTGTAACAGTATTTCAAAATCCAATTAGGTATTCCCATTGTGATGCATCAGCCAAACAACGTCAATTAACATCAAGACAAATGCAATTGCACATTTTTTTATGATTACATTAATGTGAAACAGAATATTACAGAATGCACTTAAGGTGGTATTTAAAAAAAAAAAAAACTTATGGTAAAAGATTTTCTTGC
>NC_068987.1:53084891-53085963 GCF_001194135.2 Octopus bimaculoides | reverse complement strand
ATATAGAGAGAGAGAGAGAGAGAGATACGTATATAGTTATATACATATAAGTACACACACACACACACACACACACACACATATATATCTCTATATATATATATCTATATATACAGGGTGGGGCGGAGAGGACAGTCGTTTTTGAGAAAATCACAAACTCATTAACTTTAGCTGCAAACAAATTTTCTTCACATCAACGAATTCGTATTGAATTAGCATTTGTCAAAATTAAGTGTGGAAAGCAACATCCATCAAGCGGTTTCCGTTTTCATTGATGCATTTCTGAAGGCGTTCTTGGATGTTAGCCCCCACTATCTCCAGCATTGCTCTGTCGATTTATGGGACTTCCACGCGAATAGCTTCCTTCAAATAGTCCAATTTACGGGGCTTACGCGCGTTTACACGTGCCTTGAGATTTCCCCACAAGGAATAATCACACATGAGGAATCAGGGGATCGAGGAGGCCAAAGAATGAAGGAATGTCACCGAAGACAGGGCGAAGAACTTCCATTGATGCTCTGGCTGTGTGGGTCGTAGCTCCATCATTCCAGCCTTCAGTTTTGTTTACAGCTTACTCGTTAAATTAGTTTGCTAGTGGCTGAGCACTCCGTAGACACGTGTACACTTAACGTATTTCTCAGTGTGAAACAGAATGTGACAAAGATGGCCTTTGAAATACAGGTATTACTCATTTTTGCCAGCTGACTGGACTGGACTGGAGCAATTAAATACCTAAACAAACACTACCTTCAGTCTGTTTATCTATCTTGTCGCTATGTCCGACAAGACAGAAAGGCGTCCAGTGTTAGTATGGCCGAAGGCTTCAGAGGATCGTTTCATACACTCAATATCCCTTTTCTTTTGTCAATGTGCCCCAACTAAGATTTTAAAAATATACATTAGTAAGTTTTGTATATCCTAGAGTCAACTCATTCAACTCATTATGAGTCTAATACTGAAACGGAAACTGCGGAAGATGCTGTTGGGTGGTTATACATATATCATATGTTTGTATATGTAACGTAACAGTTTAGAAAATAAAAACATTCGTTTCGTATCTAGCGTGAACTAG
>NC_068987.1:53083377-53084327 GCF_001194135.2 Octopus bimaculoides | reverse complement strand
ACAGAAAGGCGTCCAGTGTTAGTATGGCCGAAGGCTTCAGAGGATCGTTTCATACACTCAATATCCCTTTTCTTTTGTCAATGTGCCCCAACTAAGATTTTAAAAATATACATTAGTAAGTTTTGTATATCCTAGAGTCAACTCATTATGAGTCAAATACTGAAACGGAAACTGCGGAAGATGCTGTTGGGTGGTTATACATATATCATATGTTTGTATATGTAACGTAACAGTTTAGAAAATAAAAACATTCGTTTCGTATCTAGCGTGAACTAGACATCTCCTCAGTTTCTCTAAACGATAACTGATCTCTGTAAAGAATATTTTTTTTTTACACAAGAACGCCGGTGATAGTTCAAAAAATATTCCTCTTAAAACTTATAGCCGGGCGAGTTGTCTTCCTTCACATGATACCTAGGTTTTCCGATGTTGGAGTAAATTTTCCGAAAATGTGGGCAACTTCCCATGGCTTCCGTCCTGGAGTTCTGGTAATCTCCTGGCTCATGTGAGTTCATAAGGATTATATGTCATTCTGCCACACACAATTTGCATAGTCTCGTCCGATTGCGATAGAGTATACAAGTTTCCCGTAATCTCCACCTGATGTTATAAGGTGTATGATCGTTCTTTCGGCGCCATACGCATACTGCGAGTGCCGCTGTGTTGCGTCTCTCCGGGACCCTGAAAGAAAATCTGTGGTTGATCAGGCGAATTTTAGATTTGGATATGCAAGGTCTGACATGAAATTTAGTGTGTGTTCCTGTATTGGCATTGATGTTATTGATATTTATGCTGCTTCTGTTTGAGGCTTCTATCTATCCGAATGGCACCGCGAGTGTCGCCAAGCTCTACAACAGCTCTGCCGTCCGGGATCAAACTTGTGCAACTTCCAAACGACCAATGCGTTCTATAGAGGACTAGTGGAGGGGAGGTCTGACGACACTCTCGGG
>NC_068987.1:53081186-53082583 GCF_001194135.2 Octopus bimaculoides | reverse complement strand
TATATATGTATGTATGTATATATATATACAAGAAACATGCACTCTAACAGATACTGAGTTCATACATAGGCCTATGGCCTTATGTATATTCCCCCATACGTGTATATCCACATGCGTCTGTCTGTGTGAATGTGTGTATGTGTGAGCGCCTGTGTATACCTGTCTTAAAATTCAATAGAGTGGCTACAACTAACATTTATATGATTACTAAATGCGAAAGAGGAAAAGGCTGTTTAAAACACCATTATTAAATTATTCTTTGGCAAAACGCCTTTGCCCTTGACTCACTGACAAAGCTAGTGAAATGGTACAAATTATGTTACTGACATAGAACAAGTGAAACTGCACAAATTATGATAAAATCAAGTTGCTTCTGAATATCTACCTACGTGGCAGCTTAACTATATCTCTAGCTTTGCAGGTAGCCAGCAATAGGGATATGTATACACATGCATGGACACCGATCACATCATTTCAGCAAGACGGATTTACATGCTTTTTCAGTAGTGTGTACGCAGTTCTTCAAAGATCTTAAATCCTTAGAGATTCTCTCTCTTTCTATCTCTCTCTCTTTTATTTATTTCTTTCTTTCTTCTATACACACACACACACACAAACGCACGCACATACATGCATACACATATATATCTACCATTATAATATTTCAGACGATAGACTGCAGCCATTGTGGGGTACCGTATTAAAGAACTTTTAGTCGACTCCAGAACTTGGTATTTTTTTCATACCTGGTGCTTATATTATCGGGCTCTAGTACCGAACCGATAAGTTACGGGGACGTAAACGCAATAGCAACATATGCGAAGCGGTGAGTTGAAAATGCGGACCCCACACTTGGCCCCACCCTTGCTTCCCCCGCTTCCCCTGCTCCACACCCCAACACCACCACACCAAACCACACATTACCAGACCACACCACTAACCACAGAGCACCATACCACACCACATCACACCACCCCACACATACTAGCACTGACCACTTCCCAGGACCCACACCAGCGCACACTAGCACTGACAACTTACCAGCACCTACACCATCATGCACACACCTACATACGCACACACGCACAGGTCAATGTTACCAGCCCTCTTCCACACGCACATACACGCTCTGACATACACACGCACGCACACCTTCGTTTTGGGAACACCACTACTTTATTATCTCCCTTTCTTCCTAGCTCTCCTGTGTGACTCCTCTGTGAGGCATTCACATGATAGATCGCTAGCCACTAAACCGTTTTCTATTTTCTCTCCCTGTTTATTTCTATGTTCCTTTCTATCGAAGGGCGTAGGCTCAAAACGTAAAAGACTTTCTCACTTCCCGAGCGTTAAATCAATACATCTGTTTGTTGTTTACACACCCATCATCGTCTTTT
>NC_068987.1:53077525-53081067 GCF_001194135.2 Octopus bimaculoides | reverse complement strand
TATATATATATATATATATATATATATATGGATAGATAGATAGATAGATAGATACATATCTATATATATATATGTGTGTGTTTGTTTACATGTACATATGCATGTATATTATGCTATGTGTAAAAGAAATGTTGCGGATAAAAAGAAAGTGTTGTGACGTCGGTAACCCTAAGATTATATAGATTCTATTGATTCCTCTTCATATGTTTATAAAACAATTTAATGTACAGGTAGTTACAATCATGATTAGCATACTTTCTTATTCTATATATTGAATCTTACATAGTTATGAATATAATGGCATGATCCAAATACTTTGAAACGCATTTAGGAAAAAAAAGAGAAACAGCAAGCAATAACCCTTTTAATAAAGGTCGTTAAATTAGGCTTGCAGTTTTGGAATGGATTAGCTTTTTTCAATTAAATAATAATATAGAGTGTACAGCAGTTAAAGATTATCCAATTATATTTGGCATTTCAAATTTTAACCCTAAATATTGCAATCAACATTAAGCTAAAGGGGATATGCCGTATGATTATATAAATCTGAAGGAAAACATTATGAAGTGTATCATACACTGTGATCTTGAAAGGAAGATATTAGATTACTCTTTGATTTCCATCACATTTCTTCATGGTTCATGGCATTTTTTATATTTCTTATGTAATATAAATTCAAATACATAAATGCATATATATATATATGTACTTGTAATATAATATAGTGGTTTACACACAAACACACACTCACACACATATATACATATACATACGTACGTGTGCATGGATGTATCTATTATGTATGTGTGTGTGCGCATGTGTGTGTCTGTGCATTTATAAATTATCATTATTCTCATTACATTGATCACCATCATCACCTTCATCATAACTCGTTGTAAGAATTTTTTTTTTATTTCTCTTCTCCTTATCCACATTATTGCTGTTATTACCAAATGACTTATGTTCCTGTATTTATAAAATATGTAATTTGTTTACACACTCACAAATACGTACGTATGTATACGGATATGCACAAGCATACGCATATGTATATATGTATATGCATATATAGACATTTTATATATATATATATATATATATATATATATATATATATATATATACACATATATAAATACACGTGCTGAGTGTAGTTTGTGTGTGTGAGTATGTCTGTGTGTATGTATGTGTCTTTGTATTTGTGTATTTGTATTTGTGCGTTTGCAAGCTTTTATTGCAGCGTATGTAGAAATATTCTTAATTGAAATTGAGATAGAAATGATTGGGACTGTAAAAATCCTAGAACGGAAAGTCTTTAAAATACATATATAATCCATTGCATCGAATTTTATTTTTATTAATTATGTTTTATTTTCGTGTTTTGTTTCATGTTTTTAAAGCTTCATTCGTCTGTGTTTTATGTTTTTAATACTGATTCAGTTTTGTTCGCCACCACGTCGTTTGGTCAACTGACATATTATTTCACTTTTATGAAGCCTTCTTTCTGGCGAATTTCAATATGAGGTGCATTAAAAAGTGTCCGACTTTATTTTTCCCGCCAAATTTAATACCGCGTGTGCAAAATACTTTCTGCGCATGTGTGAAAATGTTCACGTCGGTAGGGAACGTCAGATTCCGGCTGTTACGTCTAGATGAAAAAAGTTACTCTAGGCTTTGATTTCATATACTTATACTTACACATGTGCATCTCAGTCAAAGTAGCAATACCAATGATATTTCTTAATTTCTAGCTATTTGTCACTGTTCTTCTTTAGGTTTATCTTATCGCATAATGTTCTCAAATCTCTGTTTCTGTCTCCCTATTTGGCTTACAAATAAAGAGCTGCCAACACCGTCAATTTGCGGGGGACAATGCATGAAAGACAATATTTGGAATTCATATTTGCTAATTGACTCGAACATAAACTTATGAAATACTGCTTTTCCTGTCAGGTTGCTTCATGACGAAGAATCCTAAAATTACTCAACCAGTATAATGGCAGCAAGTGAACTCCTTCACGGAATAATTCCTAGCGCTCAATACAAGAAATTTCTACATTTTTCAATCCCTGCAGGATGTTAGGGAAAGGGTGAATATCAAAGTGCAATTGATTCCAAGACACCAAAGTTTATATCGATAAACAATTTCGAGACCCCCTGAATATTTCGTGATGTTAAAACGACAACAATCAGGGATTCCAACTGTCTAACTACTACAAATATAGCAGGGTTCACGTCATAATATCCTCTAGTTGTAAACGCAAGCAGATACATAAATAAATATGTAAATATACACATTCTTAAGTGGATTTTAGTCACATAAATTCATTAACACCACGGCAGTACTTTACTATTTTTGGCAGACAATGTCCAAGAGTCGCTAAAATCACCAAGAAGGATTGATGAAGAAGTGTATTCTTCTCCTTTCTACGTCTGGCCGTCCATACAAAATAGACCACTGCAATTTTCACCCCCGCCATATGTAACGTAACTTAGATGCGTATAAATTGTTACTGTCTGTAATCTTACTTTGTCATATATATTTGTGTCGTATGCCTGTACTATTTATGCATACCTGTGTGTGCATCTAGTATATGAGCATATTTTGTGTACATGCGTACATGTGCATTTGGTGTATTTTAGTTACATACTTGTGTGTCACTATATACATATGTAAACTAGAATATAGTGTAAATTGCTGGGCTATCGGCGACTGAATTGTATATATGCTACATTGACACACTGTCAAATGGGTAGATTTTATACACTTAAAAAAGAGTATAGAAGAGTAGGCACCAAACATAGTCGAAGTTATATACAATTAAAAGCTGGTCGAAACATCGGCCTTCAAAAATACATACATATGACAAGTATAGAAATAACTATTTTCCTATAAATTCTCCTTTTGACCATTCTACTTATAAACTTTCAGATCAGTCCATTATACGAAATATAACCGAAAATTATTACAATCCCCATTTTATAGATACTATATATAGTATGTCACATATAAACTTTGGCACTTTGAATTATCTTAGCTGAATATCAATTGAGGAACAAGTTATACATGTTTATATAAAACAACTATTTTTATATTTGGAACACAGTAATCAAACACACTTATTGGCAGTTGGACACCATTATCCACTAGAAGATGATCACCTCCGGGAGAATATAATTTTCATCAGATGATGTTTAAGAACTTACATCGTGACATAATCAATCATATGAAATTATTGAAGAAATTGGCATTGCGTAAGAAAGAATATAATGCCTGCAGTAATGCCGTCAGATATTCTGGAGTTAAATTTCACACACACCCACCAACACATTCACACACACACACACACACACACACACACACACACACACACACACTCTCACATATATACGGGGAGAGAGAGAGAGAAAGAGAGAGATGTATGCATATACAAATATATATTCCTGTATGTGTACGTATAGCACACACTCACTCACAAACTACTAACGTATACTTATATCTACTTTGACACACACATATGCATATATATATATATATATAT
>NC_068987.1:53075938-53077061 GCF_001194135.2 Octopus bimaculoides | reverse complement strand
ATATATATGTGTGTGTGTGTGTGTGTGTGCATGTATGTATGTATGTATGTATGTGAGTATGCATGTATGTATGTATGTCATTGCTAATAACTTAAACTGCAGTATTCGAACAATTGAGCAGCCGCGGGAAAGATTCAATGCCACGAACAGGATGGATGACCGTCTATGCAGGGGGCGAATAGTGTTACAACACCTGAAGTTCGACACTTGCACCGACAGCACTTGCAGGACCGATTCCGGAGGGCAAAAAACCAGCTAGCAGATCATAGGGACTCACCACAAACGCATTTGTGCAGAAACACTTTGTCGCCGACTGAGGTCTTTCGATCTGTCTTGTCGATGTCCGGCTGGGGACCCTATCCTCACAGATCATCATCGACAGGCATGTCAGCAGTGGACTCAAAGACATCAGAACTGGTGATTCAGCAGTGGAGGACTGTAGCCTTTCTTAATTAAAGTTGATATTGCATTTCTGTGGCAGATGGCAAAGCTAGGATTTGGAGAAGAAGGCTGGTCTTTTAAAAAATTGTTCAAGGCTCGGGCAATGGTTTAACGGCTGCTCAGTACATCGAGCAAGTGTTGAGTCCTCAAATTATGCCATACTTTGCCGTCATCGGAAACACGCGTTCCCACACAACAACGCCCGTGCCCATACTGCCAAATTGATAACAGACTTCCTCCAAAAGTACACCGTCCTGACACTGCCATAGTCTGACCTAATTCCAGACTTGAACCGCATAGAGCACTTGGACGAAATCCCAAGAAGGCTAAATAACATCCATTGAAGGCCAATCGCTAAGGCACAAGTCACTGCAAGTTTTAGCAGAATATGGGCTGCTATCCCCATGAACTTCGTCAATCATTTGGTGTATTTAATGTACAAAACATGACTGGCGGTACCCAACGCTAACAGTGGTCACATGAAGTATTGAGTTCATCTCTTTGGATCCAGGACACTCCGTCATCACGTGACACTATGTGACATCAAACATGTTTCAGCAAATGACGTTTTATCATTAAGAATGAACGTCTTCAATCAATGGTATAGCAGTCTGTTAATAAACCGGTTTGAATTTAGTGTGTGTGCGACGTTGCTTTTGTGATTCAGTATATATATATATAT
>NC_068987.1:53075037-53075928 GCF_001194135.2 Octopus bimaculoides | reverse complement strand
TCAGGCATGTCTGCAGTGGCTCAAAAACATCACAACTAGCGATTCAGCAGTGGAAGACTGTAGCCTTCCCTAACTAAAGTTGATATTGCATTTCTTGTCTGAGATAAGAAATTAGGGCCTTCCATCTCTTCAGGGCCAAGTTACATTAATTCACAACAGACAACGTTATTACTTGTACTTAAATTACATGTGTATAAAAATGTTCTAATCATGTTGTTACGACATGAACATATTGAAACTGTTTGCAATATCGGTTAAGAAAACGGCTATATAGCAGAGTAACTAAGTAGAATTGTTAACCTAGGATATTAAGTAACGCCATGCATACGACGCTGTTTCATCAAATATAAAAAAAAAAACGTTTGAGGTTTGAAAAGAAAAGAATAGTAAAGAAAAAGAAGAAAGAGAAATTATCTGCTATAGATCTTAACAAAAATACAAATTAATGGTCGAAGAGAGGTAAATCTAGCAAAATAAGATTTATGGTCTACATAATTCATACGATTGTGATTGACCCTATAAATAATTATATTTATTTTTAAGTTTTAAATAGTTTTGAGAAATAATTTAAGGATATGTAATCAAGATAAATTATAAATTATAAAATAAAATAAAATAGTTAAGATTCAAATTGCAACCATCCCAAAATTTAAATATACATTTCATTAACTTAGTAGTGGAATTAAAATACAATATTAATGAAGGAAGGGATATAACCGATAAGACAAACAGTAAATAATTATGGCAATATTTCTTATTTCAATTGATATGCACCCAAAATTGTATCACCTATACGAAAGTCATTATATTTAAACAAAGTATAAACAACTTTTCAGGTGAGAATTTTGCTACTTGGGTAAGAGTTACAA
The DNA here is from genome assembly GCF_001194135.2 of Octopus bimaculoides. Lineage (NCBI taxonomy): Eukaryota > Metazoa > Mollusca > Cephalopoda > Octopoda > Octopodidae > Octopus > Octopus bimaculoides. The sequence goes on along the minus strand of NC_068987.1, from coordinate 53,075,059 downwards.
TACTTATTTTACCAAAATATTT
>NC_068987.1:53071629-53073785 GCF_001194135.2 Octopus bimaculoides | reverse complement strand
TATATATATATGTATATATATATATATATATGTGTATATATTATTATTATTATTTTTATTGTTATTATTATTATTATTAATATCTGATCGAACGCCACGCACACATTTCCAAGTAAGTTTTATCTTAATAATTCCGATGCGCACTCTAAAACCTATCTCTATTCTCACTTTATTCTACCATTATTCTAATTTATTTCTGTTTTTCTTCTCTTCCCCCTTCACAGTTCTCTTTCTCTCACTCTCACTCTTCCACCTTCGCCCTCACGTTGCTTACACGTGACTAGTGGCTATCGTTCTTTCTTCTTTTTGCTTTACAAGAGATAAAACGTACTTTTGCCTGTCTGCTGTCTTAGCTCCATACTCCAGCGTTCACCGCTTCACCTCGTTATCGCTTACGCTTAACAGCCTTCACTGTTTGTTCTTACTGTTTTGTTCATACAGTCTTGGTTTTGTTACCACTTTAACTCTCTGCATAAAATCACACATTTTATTTAATTTACTTTGCGGGAAGGACTGTTTTAACGAAGTCGCGTGAGGTCCCAAACTTCAAATTGCGGAGTAGATAAAACAGGGGACAATTGATGAAGGGTCTGTTCTTTATGTTGCCTGTCTCGTTTCTCTATTTGTTCACGTTTATTTTGTGTGTCTCGCTAATAGCCGTTGTCTTTGTCATTTTTACACTGACATTTAGACTTTACTTGTCACAGTGCTCGTTTACATCAGTAATTTTTATGTAGTTTCTTATTACTGTCTGCCAATAAATCATCAGCATATTTTGTATTGTTTATGTTCATGCCATTGGCTGAGAGTTCTTTTCCCACATTCGAGTCTCTAAATGTATATTCACTGTAGATAGCATATAGGTGTGGTGACCAGATTTTTTTTGTATGACTGCATTTTGGATCTCTGATGGTTCTAGCTTATGGTAAATGTCTATAAATTAAGCATTGAAATAAGTCACATGTCGAAATCCTAAGTCCCTCTGATGTTGGACTTTATATTGTTCGACAAAACCTGTTGCTAAATTCGAGCCAGATATGTTGCTGTATGTATATTTCGAAAAATAATTGGCAAAGTTTTGTCCTGTACGCTCTCCACTCAAATAATTGAGGTGAACTCTACTATCTTAGAAATCAGATGGTCGACAACAATGTAAATATTCTTTTCTACTCTAGGCACAAGGCTTGAAAGTTTGGAGAGGAGGCCAGTCGACTAGATCGATCCCAGTACGCAGCTGGTACTTAATTCATCGACCCCGAAAGGATGAAAGGCAAAGTCGACCTCGGCGGAATTTGAACTCAGAACGTAGAGACAGACGAAATACCGCTAAACATTTCGCCCGACGTCCTTACCTTTCAGCCAGCTCGTTGCCTTGATGTTGTAAATATTCTTGAATGACTTCATGTGCACGTGCCTTGTCTGAGACAATCTGCGTGCAACTGAGTAAATAAGTATGATTGAATATGCGACCAACAGAAATATAGATGCCAAAAAATGCCACTTAGAATCATACATACATACATACATACACAAACGCACGCACAAACACATATCCCATAAAATTATATATATATATATATAAATCATACACTTATATTTATATCAAGGACTTTAGAATATCACAATTTACGTTTCTGATAATGATATATAAGGTATTAATGTAACATTTTCTGTTTTCGAGTAAAAAATCAGCGTGATTTGTGATATATTAATGAAATGAAAGTAGATGCATACATGTAATTTACGCAAAGACATCTTAATCAAATACAAACTGCAAATATACAAAGAAGTAATAACAAAGCCTTATAAATAGAATAATTCATATATAAAACTTAATATGCATCACAATAAATTAAGCTGATTATGCTAAGAAAAACTAGTATAACGCTAAATTCAAACTGCGGTGAAAGTAACATACACGATAAGAACGAAACGCCTTAACGAATGTAAAAATAGTAACCAAGTCCATAAGATGCATTCATGCCTAATTTACCTTTTATATTTATCGACGATGCATTTTATGTAGCATAATCTCTGTTCTCTATGAAAGAGAAATTCTGGCTAAATATGTGCCGAATGTCTCATATCTATTATAGAAAATTTGTGCTAATGACACACCGTTATCATCATCATCATCATCAACAACCTCACCACCG
>NC_068987.1:53063526-53068918 GCF_001194135.2 Octopus bimaculoides | reverse complement strand
ACATAAGGGAAATAATTCAACAACTCTAATATATTTAATATTCTCTGTATCTAATCATGCACTAGCAACAAAAGTGAATACATTTTTATTTAGCTTGGTGATTATTTTCATTAACAGCTACACATTTTCATCTTGGAATGAGTGTATATATATATACTTCCATCACCAGTTTAAACTGACATACATACAATGTTATTGTTATTATTGTCTGAGAAAGCAGTGCATGTCATCAAATTAAACTGGGGTACAAATATACAAAACACAATATACCCTTATCATGACAATTAGTCTGATAAGGGTACACTAGGTAGATGCATCACAACCATATGTGCGCGACATGGTTAAACTCATATCAAGATAAACAACGCACGACCTTGCAGGTGGAGCCCAGTTAAAATTTTCTTCGGGTCTAGTAGCCCATTTCCTTTAAAAAAAAAACCCTCAGTAAGGTTTATTGAAAGATGATGAACGAAACACCCATGTTTCCAGACAATTATTATTCAGACCCAAAGAATTCCACTCAACACATCGTTACGATGCTCCCCCACTACTTCTGCTCGTGATTAGAGATGTACATATCATGCTCAGCTATTTAAGCTCAAACAACGGACAAGAAAAATCTATGGTATTGAACAGAATACTGTAATCCTTCTTTTATACCATGTATATGCACATGTTAACACTTCCAATTAGTTAAGATTAAAAGCCATGAGATTATTATTATTATTGTTCAGTAGTTTTATTTTTATAACGTGTTTTCACTTCACTACCGAGCGCAGATCTGTGCGCCTTGGGTATGTGATGTGGTTTGCTGTGGTGCTCTTATGTTTACTGTATTGAAAGTGTTTTGTGTAGAATGTGTGCAGTACCCAGTAGCGCAATTTTCTGTATGTTATATATATCTGTAAGTCCTGGTGTTTTTGTTATGTATTTGTCTGAATATTTTTTTATTATACCTAAGGCACCTACTATGATAGGAATTATTATTATTATTATTATTATTATTATTATTATTATTATTATTATTATTATTATTATTAGTAGTAGTAGTAGTAGTAGTAGTAGTAGTAGTAGTAGTAGTAGTAGTAGTAGTAGTGATGTTGTTGTTGTTGTTATCATTGCCTTTGCACAGCTTCTAACGCTGGAGATGTACTACGTTGTCAGCTGTTCATTACCAGTGAACTAAGGTAACACCGCTCATTTTCCAAGAACTATCCGGAGTATTCGAGCGGTTCCGGTTCCAAGCAGTGTTGTTTTCTGCAAGTGCTCCACCCTTATTACAGCCCCGATGGGTTCCACGTACTTCTCGAGATTTTTGCTCACTGATCCCAGGCCTCCGACACTTATTAGTACTACTGCTACGTTTTTCATCGACTACAGCTGCTGAATTTCCCAAGCTAACCTGTCATATCTCTCAACATTTCTTTCGTCCTTATCGCATACCTTGTTGTCAACTGGGCATGCTATATCTTTGATCCAGCGTAGTTTGTTTTCATTCTCAATTAAGAATATGTCTGGCTTCCTATTCTCTATCTCATGGTCGCACTGAAACATAAAATCCCATAGGATCTTCGCATTACCATATTCGACGATGCTTTCAGGTTTGTGGTCGTACCAATTTTTTTTGCTCTTTCAAGTCCATACTTGTTGCAAAGTGTCCAATGGAAAGCCTGGCAATATTGTCGTGGCGTCTCTTATAATATTCCTTCTTGGCTAGTGGCGTACATTGGCTGGTAATATGCCTTACGGTTTCATCGTTTTGTCCACAGATTCTGCACTTATCACTTTCTGCTGTGTTATATATATGCGTGCCCTGCATATCTATATATATATATATATGTATACATGTATATATATGTATGTATATGTGTGTGCATGTTTGTGTTTGTGTGTGTGTATGTGAGTGTGTCTGTGTCTGTGTGTCCATCAGATCACATTCTAACCATTTTAGTCAAATGCATAATAAATATAATGCAGCAATGTGCACAGAAAATATTGAATATATCAAATAAGAGGATTCGATAATTAGACCTTCGGCATTAGTCCAGATAATAGATATGTATCACTAACTTCAGCAATTCGGAATTGTGCGTGTGAAATATTCTGTGAAAGCGTGTGTGTGTATTTATGTACATGTTCCAATATGTATGTCATGCCAGTGATTTTACATAAAATTATTATATAATTATTCCTGTTATACTAAAAGCGTTATGAACATTTGCAGTATCAGCAATATATTTGATGCACATTAACGAATTATCATAAACGACAAAGTTTTATCAATAGTTAATAGTTAAGAATTGCCTCGTGCAAAAAAGTATTAGTTTAATAAGACGCTATATTCATTTGTACATTTTGTGCATTTTCTTCATAATTATTTTGCTTAGATTTCTATTAAACAAATCGTCAGTAAATGATGTATAGCTTTCTTTATCAAACGATATTTGCCAGATAATACTTTCCTATATATTAATTTGTATGTGTTTTTTATGCATAGTTCACTTTTAGATCCTCTCTATAAAAAGTGAACTGCGTGATAATTATCAATGCGCTACAGAAATGAATTTAATTATGTTGTAATACAAATATGTGGTGTACGATTTCATGTAACCACTTAAAATAATTTACCATAGCATTATGTTTAGCCCCAGGTTAACCGGCATTGAACAGATTTATAATCAAATGTAATTCAGCTACCTTATCGTTGTAGAAATGTGTCTACAGATATATCATTTTATTTTGAATTCCTATCTCAAAACGGTACAGTGTGAATGACATTTGTAAATCTACATACGTATTTCGGGTTTTATAAGTGTCGATAAGTGGAGAGAAAATTGGACATTCTCCAAGAGAATTTTCATTAAAAGAATATATATTCAGGTATATGTGCCCATATCTAGAAACACCACGGTTTGTATGAATGTAAGCATGTGTGTAGGTATTGTATTGACATATTTTTGGTAGTACTCGTATCATTTCATTTTCGAGATAACTGGTCTGCCACTGGCACCCACCTAGAATATAGTTTCCTCTGTAACTGCATGCTTCACCTGCATGTGACAGTGCATCACTTTAAGTGAATCATCGTTGTCATGCCGGTTACATCCGATTGAACATTACGTAGCCTATGTCATTTACACTAACGGTTGAGCCTATTTCAGTTGTATCAGTTGGATAAGTTAGCAGAAGCCCACATATCTGTGGTCAAGTATAACAAGAAGAAGGGTGATATCTTGTAACATTTCTGTGGAACACTCAAACACGTTGATTACCTTAGTGCATTTGATATATTTCCATTCGTCTTAGGCAGCCATGACGTTGGCTTAAGAAATCAAGGATGCATACTGTAGTTAAACTGTTATGCTATTTCACTAAAATTTTGGCTGAACTCATCAAAAGAAGAATTTCTTGACAGAAACTAGCAGCTGAACTTTCCTTGCGGTTGTCGGTCTGTCATTTTCGTCAACGATGTTTAAACTTGCATAGATATAAATAAATTCATTAATCCTAGAAGTACTAGAGGGATGCAGCAAATACAGTGAGAGTGATCTTTCACACTTACTGCCATGATCTCCGTTTTCGATTATCTTTAAAGTGTATTGCCGGTGTGTGCGTATATAAATATATATAGACGTGAGATTTTGTCCATTACACCTAAAACTAAAAAAGACCAAAAATGTATACGATGGTATAGAAGGTATTCTATAGAGTGACCTTAAAATTGGTATACAAGGGAAATATTACTAGTATTCTTGTAGTATGGGATCCTCGCTCTGTTGGTACTATCCCGCATGACTTCTATTACTGGGGTATATTGAAGGTGTACTCAATGAAAATCTCAGACATGAATCATATGATAGAAAGCATTATGAATGAATGCGCTCAAATTGACGAAATATAAAGTTACTGCATCGGATTCATGTGAATCTTGTAAAGCAATAATGGAAACCTTGTTGAAAATTTTAGTAATGTTGTTGAATAAAATTATTAGAAATACATATTTTCGCTTATGTATCCAGCCTTTAGGCACCTATACATTAGAAATTATTAAATATTTAACTATTAATTACAATGACCAGTTAGGTAATGGATTTTGAATCGCTGATAGACACAACGGAAAGAATAAATAAAATTGAATATCTATATGCAGATCCAATAATCATAATTCCGTTTATTTTGTTTATTTCATAATCATAATTCCGTGTATTTTGTTTATTTCATAATCATAATTCCGTTTATTTTGTTTGATTTTTTTTTCTCCATATAGGGAGAGCGTCAGATGAAGAGAGGGAGAGCGTCAGATGAAAGAAGAGAGAACCCTATATAATCACATAGTCGGAGGGTGTTAGTGAAAGCGGATACAAAGCACTGCATGCAATTGAAAAGAAATGTTCATCAACTTACCTTTGGAACAAAGAGAAGGCACAATGTGATGGTTGTACAAAATATGATGAAAAGACCTATAATGATAAAAGCTGACGTGGGCTTGTCTTTGATGATAATAGAAACGGCAGCTCCACATGTACACATTATCACCACATTGTAGACACTCATGCCGATATATTTAGAATCATTTAAGGCGGGGATGCTCACATGGCGTGTTTCCCAGGCTAAGAAACAACCAATTACCTAAAAAATACAACATATATAAATCCAAATAAATATGAATTAGTTATTCATTTCATGCATATTTAGTTCAACTGTGTTACCTAATTCACCAAATAAGTGATACGTTAAAAAATGTAAGAGAGGAAGGAAATAGCTCAATCTACTGTCATATACCGGTGTATTGAAACTAATGTCCCATCTTCGTTGTTATACGTCTATCAACATCAATGTTCAACATCCAAAAGTACCTTGTACTTATAAGTATCGGAACCATACACGAACAAATAAACTAATGATTCTTAAGTTACTGTGAGAACATTTCCATTGCTGACACGTTTCCATTACAAAGAATGAAAAGTTACAGGTGCCGCTGTATGGTAGCGATTTTTACTTTCCAGCCACATGGTCCCGAATCAGTTTCAATGCGTGAGGCCTTGGCTAAGTGTCATCTACCATAACCCGGGGATGAACAAAACCATGTGAGTGTATTTGTTAGATGGAAACTGAAATCCACATAATTATCATTAAAAGATATGTATAAACTTACGTATATTTTCGCAGCAAAACGCCATACACCTATGTATTAATTGAAGTATCCACATGTATGGACACATATGAAGGATTCATTGTCCATAGATAAGAAAGCATAATGGGGAGAAATGCATGGGCACTTCGTTCCAACGCTGACATTCATATACAGGCGATATGTCTTCATATTATCTCTAATAAGACTTATTCTCCCTAGACATTCCCCGCAGTTTAGGACTTAACTCGTTCAAGAGTA
>NC_068987.1:53055755-53063516 GCF_001194135.2 Octopus bimaculoides | reverse complement strand
TATATATATATATATATATATATATATATGTATATATGTATATGTATATAATGTCACCCCAACATACATTCAGATATACACAGACACACACACACCGTTCTTACATACATACACTTGTTTGCACACCCTAGTTCAACCGGGTCACCGTTAATACCTCCCCTTCACTTAACCTTATTCTTCCGGTCATTTCATCATGTTAAGCCATTAATCCCTGCTCATTCTTTTCTCCCTCCGTTTTTGTTTTCGTCCTCCCTCCATGTTTTCCTTCTGAGCTCTTTCTGTTGAAGAGCGTATGCTCGAAACGTCAAAGACTATCTCATTCTTCCCGAACGTCAAGCTAATACACCTGCTAGTTGTTCCCTCACCAGTCATCGTCTTTTGTAAATTTGAACTACATATACATACAGATTGTCGTCGGCTTACGACCACAATTGGTTGCGACTGACTGGTCGTAAGTCGATTTGGTCGGAAGTCTACGACGACCTGTGCATATATATATATATATATATATATATATATATATATATATATATATGTATACACACACACTCACACATAGAGATAGATAGATAGATATAACTATCCCCGTTCCCCATATATATAAGTCTATTCACATGCTTTAACTTATTTAAAAGAATCATATATTTACATATAACATTCAAGCGCGTGCAAAGACAAGTAAACTAATTTATAAAATTTAGCCAAATGTCGCAATAGAACTGATTGCCTACAATATTTTCGCATTATCTATACAGTATTCTTATTTCCTTATTGGCCACAAGGGGCTAAACATAGAGGGGACAAACAAGGACAGGCAAAGGGATTAAGTCGATTATATCGACCCCAGTGCGTAACTGGTACTTAATTTATCGACCCCGAAAGGATGAAAAGACAGTCGACCTAGGCGGAATTTGAACACAGAATGTAACGGCAGACGAAATACTGCTAAGCATTTCGCCCGGTGTACTAACGATTCTGCCAACTCACCACTTTTATCTACACAGTATTCTGCCAACAGATATATTAGTTTTTCAGTGGTAGCAACGGATGAGCTATCTGTTGTAGAATGATATAATTGTTTAATTCAAGCAGGTAGAACAGTTAGTAAACTGGCAAAATCCTTACGGTATTTCGTCAGTCTTCATGTTCTGAATTCAAATACTTCCGAGGTCGACTCAGCCGTTCATCATTTTGGGGTCGATAAAATTAGTACCAGTTGAACGCTGGGGTTGATGTATGAACTTAGCCTCTCCATCAAATCTACTGCTTTGAGGCGAAATATGAAACCGTTTATGTAGAATTATATATACATATACAATTATACTTGTAACATGAGAAATTTCTCTGCTGGTTGTCAATAAATATTGTAAAGGAAACCATCAATGCTACAGTTTCTGAATGATTGGAAAGTAGCTGAATAAGATAGCTTATTCAGCTAATTTGTTTCTGTTAACTGAAATGTCACGAAATTCCATATAATCTCGATCTTTACCCTCCTTTAAATAGATGGGAAATTTGCCACCACCGCTCATCCCCCGACATATGAAGAGAATTAATTGTCGTTTTTAAATCCATAAAACACACGAAACAAAATATTTTGAATCATATACTTACCAGAAGTAAACCTTTATAAGCATATATAAGACCCATCCATATTGTCATATAATCACTGGCGCATGACTCTACAACAGGAACAATTTCATTGTCTCCTTTTATCTGCAAAAAGAATGGTAATGGAACAAGTAATTAATATAGTAATTTTTAAAAATTACTCAAGTTAACGAACAATTTCATTTTCATTAAATATATATTTAACTATGTCCTACGTTTTACATTGATCACAATGGAAATAAAAATGAGTTGAGAATATGAAGCACTGCTTCTATCGTAGTATTGAAGACATATTTTATATTTGTTTAGTATAGACTAGTCGCTCCGTTACGTAAAACAGTCTTTGGTTGCTGGATGTCAGAGCACTTATTGGAACCTGGTATTTGTAATTGTACTTAGGAACTCAACATTCACTATAATACCAATACAAATAAGCAAATGATGCCAATATGTCTTGAAATATTTCAACGTTAGAAGCTTTACTGAAATTATACAATGCTATGCTAAAATGCTAAGCTAAAATGACAATAATGAACGTAGTTTTCATAGAGACTTTTTTAAGAAAACATCTACATATATAAAAGTAGTAAGGCTGCTAGTGGTATATATTGATACCTAAACTGTGAAAGGTTCATGAGATCACACATAATATGAGAGATCAAATCAATCTTTTAAAACTGATTTCTGAACAGAAATATTTAGGACAAAATTTATATTTCAAAGTAATTCTGCAAAAGGAACTGTCAAAATATTGTAATGAGCTAAATTTTGCGATTAAAGACAATAGGAAAATTTGTTAAAATGACTAGAATAGCTGGAAATTTATATTCCTGTGAAACAAGCAATATACCGGAAATCTTATTTTGTATTCACTAGAGCGAATATATGTAAACATCTTATCATTAAACGAAATTCTAATGACAAAGGGTCAACAGAAATTAAATTATCAGTTTGTGTGTTATGATGTATACAGCTTTGTTCTGCTTCCCTCAGCCAAATTCAGTAGCGAGCTACACAGCCTCAAGCTAAACTGACCGTATACACACACACACACACACACACACACACACACACACATCCACATACACACACATATATCTGTAAACACGTGTTTACATACTCGTAAGTACGATTTATTACTTAAACTACAAATATACCCTGAACTAACGAGTAACTCACACCCATAAAAGAGAATAATTCTATACATACACTTCTTTTATATATTTCTTTAGCATGTTCAGATAATCAAAGCCTCACACACATAAGAAAGAACATTTACATATATTCGAATCAACCCTAAACAAACAACCAAATAATTCAAATGTCACACCCATAAGACAGAATATATCTATATACATACACTTCTTTAATACCTTCAGATCATAAAAGCCTCACACACACACACAAGAAAGAATATATATATATATATATATATATATATATATATACAATATATGAGTATATGCATATATATGTACATGTATGTATATACGTTCATCTACATGTACATATAGATACATAACTGGGTACATGACGTGGCAAAAGAACAAGGACAAAATGGTAAACAAGGTGCAACAAACAAGCAGGCCACATAGAAACATCCCCTTCATCAGCTGCCACCATTAAAACTCCGGCGTATATATATTTATCTGAAACAAAACTAAACGAAGAGAAAAGAAAAAGAAAAACATGGCGACTAACCAGCAGACTTACAATACCGAAATTGGTCTACTAATGAAATTGACCTCCTAATAAGCATTTGGTTTTCTCTCTTCCAAACAGAAAACATAAACACTTAGTGTCTGAATGAGATTGCCAAAAAAAAAAAAAAAAAAAAAAAAAAAAACGAGCGCAGATACTCAACACGTGAACTGTTATGCAGATTCGCAGCGAACTAAGAACACTTTCAGGTTTCCTTCAACCTAATTCAGGGTCATTTTGAAAAGCATCGATATATTTTCTCTTTAAATATTGGTCAAGCACAACAACAGCAAAAGCCAGTAAACCATGAACAGCAGCAACAAGCAAAACACCAACATGAGCCAGGAAATCATGAACAGTAACAAGCTAAACGACAAGAATAGCCAGAAAATAATGAACAACATCAGAAGAGACGCTCCTAAATTCTAGCACAATAGCTAATCTACTGAATGATAACATCTCTTCCATCATCTTCTTCCACCTCAAATACTAAAAATAAGCCAGTGTTTCTTATCCCACATCGCCACCTCAATCCTACTATAGTATAAAAAAAACTTTAAAACATCTATGAAGCGGAATGTGCCCCCCACTACACTAACAAGAATCCCCAAAGTATGCCGTTATTCCCTACATTACAGGCTCTGCACACGATGTCTGCCGGTATTCCCAACGCAAGAAATTATATCTGTTGCGTGATTGTCCTTTCATTCATCTTCCAGTGACCCGATGCACTAACAGAAATGGGGCTTCAAGCCAACACACAAACCACAGTAAAGACACTGCCTACCACAGTAATCCTGGTCTAGTCTTTTCACGAACACACAAAAGCAATAACAGCACTACCACCACCACGACCAACAACAACAACAACAACAACAACAACAACAAAAACAAAAACCACAACAAAAGCTGAAACGGCCATCCTATCTAACAGTGCAACCACATGTCCAATCAAATACACTTTTAACCATGTTGAAACTGACAAAAGAAATACAAGAAGAACCACCTCCCCACATTGCTGTCACTACCACATTTTTACTCAAGGCACACGGGTGTCAGTCCGTCCATCAATTCGCAGAAATGGATGATCCAATTGATTGAGGATTGGGTTGGTAACAATCCACACCACATCCCTTTCTTCATTCTTACGGAACCCACCTTGACAAATCCCAACTGGAAGCCAAAGTGAAAGTAATGAATTTCACAACCATCCATACGGATCAAGTCGACAGAAGCATGGGTGGAACCGCCTTTTCCCTGCATGATTCCTTTTCGGTAGATGGGAATATGACATTCTCCAATGGCTACTGTGAATCGGTAACTGTTGTTCACAACAAAACCAATGTCCTGGTAGTAGTTGGGCTGTGTAGGCCTCCTCAAAACACCCATAGCACGCTTTAATGAATGCCTCAACAGCATTAAGAGCTTTATTCAACAGTGGCATTCTAATAACATAATTATGATGGGAGATTTCCATCTACCTAGTGTTGATTGGTCTGCAAACAGTTTGAAATCAGGCACTCCCACCTCATCTACTGACAAAGAAGCAGTAGATTCACTTCCCGAATTTATGAATGAGTTTTTCTTGTCCCAACTTGTCCTTGCACAAACAAGATATCAGAACATTTTAGACCTTGTGTTTAGTAATCACACTAACATAGTACACTATATTTCAGTGGAAAAAATTCCTTGTTTCAGACCATGACATTGTTCTCTGTAATCTTGAGATTCCGCCAGCCAAAAGCTAACCCTAGTGACCTCTCTCCAGCCCACTCATGTGTTACTATGAATATCTATAATGCCGACTGGGACACAATCATAGACGATCTATCACATGTTGACTGGTCTTTCACACATACACACACACACATCCTCCAGCATCAAAATATCTTGGCAGATGTTTGTAGACACTGTCGCAAACATATATGCTTACAGATACTACCAAACCTCTGAAGAAAACTAAGTGCAGAATTCCTCAAAACACAAAAACGATTATCAAGAAAAATAAAAAGAACAAAAAAATTAACAAACTAAAATACTGCCAACAGCCACGCATAAATGCAACGGCTATCAGCCTGCTCGAATCCAAAAAATATAACTTCCAACAATGCATGAAGACCATCGTCATTAACCTGAGAATAGATGAGGAGATATGGGCAGTTTAGAAAATCAAACTCAACCCCAAATTTTTTTTCCCTTTTGCGAAAAAACACAAGGTCACTGTCTCCACTTTGGGCTCCCTAATTGATAAAAATGGCAATCTCCAAGATAATGCCAAAACCATGAGTGAGATACTGCAGAAACTGTACTGCTCTGTTTTTAGCAAACGTGATATGTCAGATCTGAACTTTATCAGTGATGTTAATTCTCAACACAGTATATCGGACGTAACGTTTGGCGTCCCAGATGTCTTAGTGGCTATAAATGAAATTAAACAGAATTCAGCAGTAGGCCCTGATAGGTTTTCTGCTTGTTTCCTGATATTTTGTCGACACAATCTAATCTGGGGCGGAACTCATTGAATGCTCGTTATATTCCCAGTCTGTTGTCCCAGGTTTCAAAAAGTGTACTACCAGCCGATCTCGCTCATCTCTAATATCATCAAGGTATATGAGAGGGTGGTGAAGTCACGGATAACCCACTTTCTTGAAAGCAAGAGACTGCTGAACGCCAGGCAACATGAGGTTCAGCAGTTCCTACCTTGATTTCAGCAAGCCGTTTGACAGGGGGATCGCAAGATCCTCTTGAGAAAACTTTCCAACATTGGTGTCTCTGGAAAGTTACTACAGTGGATGAAGCGTCTCCTGACAGGCAGAACCCAACACATTGTAGTTGAAGGAGTAAAATCAAGCCTAGCCAAAGTCAGTCGTTGTGTTCCACAAGGCACTGTGTTGAGCCCACTTCTTTTCATCATCTACATCAATGACATTACTGACATCATCTGCACAGTAACCTAAGAATATTTGCAGATGATTGCAATATCCAGAAGGAACTCAATGAAGTGGATCACCGGTCATGCCTTCAGTCATATCTACTCGCTGTCATCCAATGGGCAGAAAAGAATAATATGCTGCTGAACGAGGATAAATTTGAATAAATCCACTTCGGAAAATTGGATAGCCCGAAACTCCCATACTCCCTTCCTTCAGATGAAACTCACATGGTATCCAACAACGTCAGAGAGTCGGGAGTAAGTGTGGACAACAACATAAGCTGGGCAGCTCATATAAACGGCAAAGTTGACATGGCCCGCAGGTTGTACTCCTGGATTCTCTGAACTTTCCAGTCGAATGGTATCCACACCATTATCCTTCTCTTCTCTACTTTTGCCCGACCCCACGTTGAATAATGTTGTCCACTGTGGTCTTCCCACACGAAACAAAGTATCATGAAAATTGAAGCACCTCAAAGGTCAATTACAAAAAAGATAGATGGCATGATAGGCCTTGACTATTGGGGTCGACTAGAAAAGCTCAAGCTTTATTATCACCAACGCTGCCGTGAGCGCGGCATCATTATCATGTGGAAAATATTCCATCAGTATTGCCCAAATAATGTTGGCATCGACTTTAAGATACACCCAAGACTTGGAGCACGTGCTGTCCGCCCACAACATAAATCATAGTCACATCACATAACAACAATAGGGCAAAATTATTTCTCTTCAATTGGCCCCGCTTTTTTTAATATTATATCAAAACACATTAAAGTAGAGACAGACACCACAGAGTTCAAGTAGTCTTTGGACAAATTCCTTCAAAAAATCACAGATAAACCTCCTACACCTCGATGTGTCACCTTAATCAATAACTCTCGCCTCGAGTGGGACATGTCTGATTTCTGATTTGAATGATTTTGCCAGGTGGTGCTATTAGGATAGACATGGCCTTGGCCAATACTGGCCGAAACCTATCAAAGTATCAAAGTAAAGTATCTATCTATCTATCTATCTATCTATCTATCTATCTATCTATCTATCTATCTATCTATTTATCTATCTATCTATCTATCTATCAATATTTATCTGTCTCGAGTCTATTGTGCAAATTGCTCCACCACCGTCCCTCGACAGAGAAGGCTGGGAGTGTTCATCATACTGGTGGCCATGGTGAACGAATGTGTGTGGTGGACCCGAGCGAAAGGATTAGAGACGAAAACTTACCTCTCTGGCCAATCGCTCATCAACTTTTTCAAGTATCACTTGAATAGGAAGGTGAGAATAGAGAGACAGTTTTTGTCTCGTGAAAGTTTCATTAAAAGGTGGGTGAATGTAGCAAAGATGGTGCGTGCGAGTGACGATACCTCTTTGAGCATGATCCTATAAATCGAAAAAAAAAAAATTAAAAAAAAAAGAGAGAGAGAGCACTTCGCTCTCATGTGTCTATTCCCTGCTGAGGTTACCATGGTCTTTTCCGTAGGCTTTTCTCTCCATGGATAAACCTAATGTTA
>NC_068987.1:53054819-53055388 GCF_001194135.2 Octopus bimaculoides | reverse complement strand
TCTATCTATCTATCTATCTATCTATCTATCTATGATCTGGACGGATGCTAGTCGCATCGGCTCGCAAGTAAGTTGGCCTTTTATATGTCAAAAAGTTTGCAGTTTTAAAATATTTTTTGTGGAAGAGGTGTATAAGACTATACACTTCGACCCTATTGGTTTTTTTGTAATAGGAAGTGGCTCCTTCTGGAGTTTATTTCCAAAAGTTTGTTTATTTTTCTCCGGCTTATTTGCCATATTTCGTAAAACAAATATGGCTAGGCCTTCACACGTGGTCGATTTGCCTCTAATAGCAGGCAAGGAGACTGACCTACAAGTCGTTCCGCATGAACGAACACAAGACGTAGAGACCAGGAATGCTGCGTTTACTACTACTGCCTTCACCACCTCCACTACCACCATTACGACCGCCACCAACGACAACAAAACCAAAACCACTACTGCCACCGACATCACAGCCACCACTACCACCAAGAACAACAATAACAAAAAGAACAACAACAACTCCACTCCTCTTTTGTTCCTTTCACCACAGACAACGGAAGGAGAGAAAGAGAAGAGCATGATCG
>NC_068987.1:53048338-53048896 GCF_001194135.2 Octopus bimaculoides | reverse complement strand
ATAGAGAGAGAGAGAGAGAAGGAGGGAGAGAGAGATAAATAGATAGAAAGACAGACAGACAGACAGACAGACAGACAGACAGACAGATAGATAGATAGATAGATAGATAGATAGATAGATAAACTCACATCTATAACCTGAGTTACTACATACATTCTTCATTTCACATTTTCAAATGCAATATATTTACTGATCGACCCTCTAAATGGTATCGAGCAACCTGCTAGATACAACTTTCAACTTGTCCTCAGTTCATTGTGTTTTTCAGAATATTGGATTTATGCAAAGAGAATAATTATAGCTCTAAAAGATTTGTTCAAAGTTCTGATCGATCAGACCTAATCTAAAGGCTAAAAAACAGTGACAAAATGCACCATAGAAAATTATACCATTCCACAGAGTGACTAATACGCTTATCTGAATGTAATTAGTCTTTTGAAGAAAAATTTCTTCGATATTGTACGCCCTGAAATGCCTTTTTTTTTTTTAAATGTGAATTGAAATATGTCCTGTAAATTTTTTCTGCAATATTAGTCGCAAATATATACATATATATAT
>NC_068987.1:53046562-53048225 GCF_001194135.2 Octopus bimaculoides | reverse complement strand
TATATATATATATATATATACATATACATACACACACACACACACACACACACACACACCACACACATATATATATATACATATATGTTACATGGATATTTTTGTGTGGAACACAGTATGTATGCAAGTACATTTACACACAACTCTCCGGTCCTCTCTGTCTCTGTCTCTGTATGCATAGATATATATGTATATGTATGTATGTTGTGTGTGTTTATATATATATATATGGTGGTGCATGCATACATTTATGTGTTTTATTGTAATATTCACGTGTTCAGGAATATTGAAAGAAAATAATAATTTACGTAAACCTTGGAGAAGCATTGAATATGACATTATGTCAGAACAGATTACACACAAATTCTTGCTGCATCTTAATTTATAACCAGATAGCTGTCTCACCCATCTCCAATAAAGTTTCCAGATGGGAACTTTTTTCTGCTTTATTTCAAAATACTAATCATATTTTTCGAACCTTTCTAGTATAACTGCTATCAAACCAAGAACACTAGATTCAAAATGTTTATTCTTCTACAATACGAATATATATTGTTTTATATGTCTTCATATCTCCATTAAATCTAACCTAGTAATTAGAATGCTAACTTTCATTTTTTAAGGTTGTACAGGATTGAGTCAGACACTCGCATTGCGATGTATTTTAATAAATACATTTTTATTTCGCTCCTTATAGGCATGGGAAGAAGATATGATGAAATCGTGTCTGTTAGTTATTTTATATTTCTCTGCTATTCATCACAAGAAGCAGGTCGGTGATAATAACATTTGCAAAGCTTCTAAGTGTCGATATAATATCATTAACTAGAAGCTACACAAGAAATATGTAAACTTATATTGGTAGCGAATGTTTCTGTCAAAGTGGTTCAAACTAAAGCTGTTCAATCGCCACATGGGGTAGTTAAAATTGACAGTGAATTACCTTTAAAGACTAAGACCATTGTGATATACACAATTATCAACGTCTTGTTTACTTGATGCTATGAGTGTTGCTCATGAAATAAATAATAAAATAGTTCTCAAGTTTCAAAATAAATCTACAGTATGGTTCTGGTATAATTTTGATATGCTGTACCATACCTGTGGAAATATTTAAAGACTTTAGTGCTACTATATTCTTGTGATATTTAAACACCTTAGTTTAAAACACCTTAGTTTTTACATACGATAATTGCAATCTTTTCATTTTCTGAAAGAATATCCAACTCACTTTTTAAGCTGAATGAATAAAATCACAAGTGAATCTCTGAACAGAATAAATACTTGAACAAATAATGAAAAACAGTATAGCTTCATGTGTATATTTGAAGGCAAGAATTTATGCAAGGAATAACAGGAGATAAACAAATTGTGTAATCTTCATTGATAAGAGAGTTGGAAGTAGAGAATAAAGAAGACAAGAAAAATCCATCAAACACCGGCAAATTGGCTTTCCTTTCCAGTATATATATATGAACTTCCTTAAATACATCTCTGGTCAATACATCCATGTATTAATCTGCGGATAGGTTATCTAAAGTAATTACTCTTTTAGTTAGTTATGGACACATAAGCATCTGCACAGATATGTACACACCCATTCACACACACACACACACACACACACACACACACACACACACACACACACACACACACACAC
>NC_068987.1:53046154-53046512 GCF_001194135.2 Octopus bimaculoides | reverse complement strand
TATATATATATATATATATATATATATATATCAATGCATCGGAAACACTTCAACTGAATTCCGCTTGAATAAGGAAAGTATGCGCATTGAGAAATTCAAACCGCAAATAAACACCCTATAGTAATGCACTAGAAAGAAGAGTCCAAAATCACGCATAAGAAGGGAGTGAGAGAAAGAGAGAGGAAGTGGTAAATAGAGCATCGTGTTCACCGTACGTCATTGATGAGAGGAAGTGAGAATAATAGCTACGATACAAATGCAGTTTGGGTGTGTGTCTATACTTTTGTCATCATGTATTTACACCAACACCCACACACCCACACACACATACACACACATATATACACATACTATATAT
>NC_068987.1:53042093-53043975 GCF_001194135.2 Octopus bimaculoides | reverse complement strand
TATATATATATATATATATATATATATATATATATATCCATATGTTTTACAATTGTCAGAGGTGACAAAGTGACTCAACAGGCATGAGTTTCTTTGATGAAACATATCAACTCATTACGTTATATATCTGTGTGTGAATGTGTGTACTCGCATTTTCGCACAGCTTCAAACTTTTAACATAAATAATGGGATGCTTTGCACCGATTTTTTATATTTCATCTGCTTCTGTTACTGGACGGTGGCTATAGGACGCTTTGAAAGGTCTAATTCAACACATTGACTTGTTTTCTTCTTTATTTACTCGTTTTATTGGTTTCTTTTGTTGAAACGCTAAATGAATTAACACCTGTTTCCAAGTGGTCGTTTGAAATGTGTGCGTGTGAGTGTGTGTATGTATGTGTGTGTGTGTCACATACACGCACACATTGAAACTCACACAGACATACAAACGCACGTCTCCAAATGTCACGCTACCGCTACGATATTTTGACGAATGATTTAGATACAATGTACCAGTGTTGTAACAGGAAACAAAATAACGTAATAATCTAGCGATCTAACAATCTCATCACAAAGTAACAATCAATACTCCAATGGAACTGATCAACCGACTTCATTGCGAACTCAACTCGAACTCACACGAACTTCCTCCGACACGAGATGTCTACTCACACTGCTGATATTTATAATCGCACTTTCCACTATAGCTCAGGGCCGATAATTATTATGGCGTGTCTTGCGAGCCAGTTTCGTTGATGCTAATTCTGAGGACGTCCACCGGATGTCTATATTTATATAGACATCTGATGGACGTCAATGAAATTGGCTCCCAAGACACGTCATGAAAATTGTCGGCCTTGAGCTCTAGTGAAAGTTACTTGCCCAGATTGCTGCGCAGTGGGACTAAATCCGAAGCCACTTTGTTTTAAACCGAGTTTCTTAAACAAACACTGATGCTTTGAGAGTTATTCTACCATGCAAAGTGAATAATCGAAACTGCTGGAGAAAATGAAAAATATGAAAATCGAAGTCTAGGAAATAAGGTATCTACAGAATAAAAACAAGCGTGTGCACAACATGTTTCTACCTGTCAAATATGCATCAACCTATAAGCAAAATCTTTATCAACTCATTCCATTTTAGAAAGTGTATCACCTTTTGCTTGCACACAGCTACCTAATTATACGATTCAGTAATTTTGAAGTACACTTTTGTCCAGCAGTCGCTATTGTATTGCTTTATAATTTTGTCCACACGCATCATGCGTATGTGTGTATAAATGGTTAACTCTTTGAATGTAGAGACAATCATTTTAGTTGTGTTGGAAAATAAATGATGTTTATGGGAAAGAAGAGTTAGCTTTTCAATGTCTAACGCAAAAGGATATTGATTATTCTATGGATAAGTTACGACACAATGAGTGAAATTTAACAGTAGCAATATTGGGTATGTGAAGCCATTCACATGCACATATATAGAGGCAGACAAACATGAAATGGCATATGTATGTATAATTGCACACACGCACATTATTATTTGACTGTAGATTTATATGAAGAATTTTGCTAGTTTGTTTCATACAGACTATCTTAATAAAAGAAGTTACATATAAAATCGCCGGCACTAGATTTATATATTCATATATTTACTTATATACTTACATGCATACACACAAACACATAGTGACACACATACACACCCCGACACAATACAGACATGGATAGTTTGCAAGGAGTGATGCATACTGATATAAACGCAAGCGCCTATACACACGCAGACTAACGTTTACACACACACACACACATACACACACACACACACATACGCACACACACACATACATGTATGTATATATATACATACATATATATATATATATATA
>NC_068987.1:53037797-53041674 GCF_001194135.2 Octopus bimaculoides | reverse complement strand
ATATATTTAGGTTTACATCCTCTGTAGCTTAGTGGTTGAGCAAAAGAGAATGTCAAAGTAAACACCAGGTTCGGAAAGATAATAAGTACTAGGGAAGTGGGGGCATTAGTTCCATCAAAATCTTTCGAGGCAGACTGCAGTATGGCCGTCGTCTAATAACTGAAACTAAAAGATCACCACACCACAACATAACACACCACACATCACCACACCACACATCACCACCACACCACATCGCACCACCCTGCACATGCTAGCATTGACCGATTTCCAGCACCCACATCACACACCACCAAACCACATCATGCTATACTACACTACAGCACATCATAGGACCCCGCACACACTATCATTGACCACTTTCCAGCACTCGCACCATCATCCACACGCCTACACAAGCACACATCCACACGTCAAAGTCACCAGCCCCAATCCACACGCACACACTTACACACTCTCCCATACACACGCACGTGCACTTTCGTTTTGGGATCACAATTACTTTATTATCTCCCCTTCTTCCTAGCTCTCCTATCTTATCACCACCGTCCATCTAGCTGCTATGGTCGACAGCTAGTCAGTAAAGCTAATTTTATTCTCTCTCTGTTTATTTTCTTGTGTTCCTTCCTGTTGAAGAGCGTATGCTCGAAACGTAAAAGACTTTCTCACCTTCCCAAGCGTTAAACTAGTACATCTGTTTGTTGTTTATACACCCGTCTTCGTCTTTTGTCTTCTTGTAAATTCCAACTATATATATGTATATATATATGTATATATATATGTATTTATGTGTCATGTATGTATTTATGCATGTATGCATGAATGTATGTATGCATACATATGTATACATATATACATGTATGTATATATATATATATATATATATATATATATATATATATATATATATATATATATATATATATATATATATATAAACATACATGCACAGTCATTTTTGTGATATGTAGTAGTTACAAAGTAGCTGATGAGTCGAAAGTTTGTCCCCTGATGCACTACCACATTCCTATGGCATCGTCACTCATGCTTGTCATTTATTGGCTATAGAAAGGCAGCTTTGAGTTTACGTTGCCCCACTATGTGTTGTTGATGCTACGACTAACTTAGTATGGTTGATGTTTATACGACTCCTCCCTAAAAAATACCATTAAAAGCATGTAAGATAAAATATAGAGGAAATTATTAGTAAATTAGCATTCCAGTAATGAAGGTCAAGGAGGTGCAATTAATAAAACATAACAAATCTAGAAGAAATGAATGAAAAATACATATTAGCTGCGCACTCGAAAGATAACGCATGACGAAAATTAGCGGAAAATGTAAGAATAGAAATAGCACATATTGAATAGTCAAAAATAGCTATGAAAACACCACAGTAATCATAAAAGAAACACTTTTGCATAAACATAAAACAATGTAAAAGTGTAAGGAAAGCTTGCACGTTGCACCAAAAGAAAAATAAAAGATAGAAACGGTGGAAGAAAAGCATAACTCTAAATGACGATGAATGGTAAAGATGTTTGCACGTAAACATCCAAACATCATAATGCAAACCTATCCTATGCACCATACTATGCAATAAACTCAAACAGGAAACATGCATATCCTGATATACAAACCAAAGTTAATATTAAGACGTTAACAGAGAAAAAAAAAATGACAAACGAAAGAGGGGAATAAAGCAGAGAAAGAAGAAGAAGAAGAAGAAGAAGAAGAAGAAGAAGAAGAAGAAGAAGAAGAAGAAGAAGAAGAAGAAGGAGAAGAAGAAGAAGAAGAAGAAGAAGAAGAAGAAGAAGAAGAAGAAGAAGAAGAAGAAGAAGAAGAAGAAGAAGAAGAAGGAGAAGAAGAAGAAGAAGAAGAAGAAGAAGAAGAAGAAGAAGAAGAAGAAGAAGAAGGAGAAGGAGAAGAAGAAGAAGAAGAAGGAGAAGAAGAAGAAGAAGAAGAAGAAGAAGAATAATAAGAAGAAGAAGAATGAAAAATAAATTCGATGAAGATATGTATCAACGGAAGCCCGTTTTTAAAACTGCACTTCAGCAAGTAAATTTTCCAAAAAGAAGTAGGTGTTGAAGTGCAGTGCTCCACGAAATATAATATTTTCCAAATAAAACTGCTAGCAGAATTCCTACAGACTTAATTATCTCATTTATGTCAGTAGTTTCGTGAACAAACAAAATGGTAAGTTAGAAGGTAATATACTGCGTATATGTTACCAATTACCCCGAAAGACTATCTTTATAAGTCTCGTACAATTTACTATATTTTATGTATGAAGCCACTGTTTATTATGAACGCTGCACGATCTATTTATATACCAGCACTTCTTTATGGATGCTTCCAGAAATGTCTATAGCCACAATAGAATTCGCTAAATTTGGTCTATGAGGGAAAATATACCATAAGCTGAATTAAATTCAATATACTTTGGGGAATTCAAGTTAAATGAAAATAGAGAAATCAGAAGGCTGAAACAGAAGAATCAACATAAAATACATAGGATGGTCGAAATTGATAGGTCAATAATGAATGACAGTGTTACGTGGGAGTACTAAAGAAAATTCAAAATACTGAGAGTACCTTTGGAAGATTTTCTTATGGGCAAATGAGCAACTGTTACACACCAGAGGCTTCTTTCTGGACGTACGATTACTTTTTTACCATCGTCTTGCAAGTCGGTATGAATATCAAATCCTCATTTATCAGTGGGGTGACGAAATACTTTTTCGCTTCAGCTTCCGTGTTAAATCTATCATCGACCGTAACAATTTGTTTTACTGGCGATATATGATTTATTTTTCCCACAACACATAATTCATGACACTTTCCACATCTGCTCGTATGAGCAACTCGCGTTGTGTGTTGACATATTCATGCATCATTATATCACTGTCAGTCTAAATTTTGTTCCTCCAATATCCCCAGTGGTTTACACAGCAAAATTATTTCCATTTTACACGTGTAAAAATCTTTTATGAGTCAGTTCAATTATTGCTGTTTGTAAATAATGCTGTTCTTGCTGCTTTCTTATAAACCTTGTTGATAATTCACCGATGATAGAAATGGTCACAACATTTATTCGGTCAGCTTGCTAGAGGTAAAAAAAAAAAACCCTCTCCATCAAAAATACATCGGGAGGATTACTTCTGTTGTTGTCTTCGCTGGTAGTGTGTTCATTAATACAGTATGCTGATTTTACCACCATTCTCACAATTTTTGATATCAGATGCTGCTCTCCTACACAACGTTCGTTCTTTTAATCGTTGCCGTTCACTATCTTCGCTTTTAATGCTTTTGCTACTGCTGTTGTCTACATGAAAAATAGATTTTTAACATGTAGGAGGAATGCTGCCTGGAACAAACACGTTAATCTACTACATGTTTTCTCATTGTTCATTTGCCATAATACTAAAACGACTTTCTCTTCTTCCGTACCACATTATTATTATTATGCTCATAGTTGACACAGATGAACTGTGGTTGCATCATAAAATTTTGATAAAAAATAACTCTCTACCGAAAACTAACTATCATACATGATGATACACTGAGTAGCGACAGGTTTCTGCAACAACTAGAATTTCCAACGTTAACAGACCACCTGAAATCTATTCCATTATGCAAAAAGCAACCAGAAGGTAAACAAAGGGTCCACAGATATAGCAGTAAAACCTGTGGCCGACGTGGTAACGATTAATAATAATGATAATAAAAATAATGATGATGATGACGATGATAATAATAATAATAACAATAATAATAATAATAATAATAATAATAATAATAATAATAATAATAATAATAATAATAATAATTAATTCGTTTTATTGGCCACAAGGGCTAATATCAATTAAAAACATAT
>NC_068987.1:53032886-53035316 GCF_001194135.2 Octopus bimaculoides | reverse complement strand
TATAATAATAATAATAATAATAATAATAATAATAATAATAATAATAATAATAATAATAATAATAATAATAATAATTATTATTATTATTATTATTATTATTATTATTATTAATATTATTATTATTATTATAATAAGTTCATTTATTTGCCATAAGGTCGAAGGATGAAGGGGACAATACAGACTGACAGAAAGTGTGGGGGTTTATATATAATGAAATAATAGAAAAAAGAAGTATGCACGGTATACACTGAAAAAGAAAAAGGATATATGCATTGTATACAACGGTTAAAAGAAAATGGCAGGGAGGATGATAGAGATATGGTCCTCCTGATGCAGGAAGGTTTCTAGAGATAACCGAGGAACCCTACTGTCCAAGATTTCTTTGAAACCCAAGGAGCAAGTGCCCTTTCCAATTCCTTCTCTCCGACTCACATGTCAACACTTAGTGAGGTACAATCCACTGTCGCCATTTTCGCAACTTTCACTCACCTTTCAATAAACTCACTCGAGGACAGCACGTCCCTCTCCACTTTCAGTTTCCTTTTCCAGTGAAACTTGAAGAAGTCAGTGAGATCTCTATGAAAGAGGAATGTATTTGTACTCATGCCATTCAGCCATGTTCAACAACCAACCTCTTTCATCACAGCCACCAGGAAAAGGAAAACTGCCTTGCCTGCTCGATTGAAGGATGGCGGCGGTGTGATCATAACCAGTATCACTCTGCCGATAGGCAGATCCGTCCCACACGTTACAGTAGCTGTTCAAAATATCCCCACAAGTCAGTAATACCCGGACACTGAACGAGTGCGTGCAGAACGGTTTCGTCACTCTGCATGCACCACGGACAAGTCCGTCTGATAGCATATCCATGCATGTAGAGTTTATCTCGAACCAGTAGTGTCTCCAGGTAGCACTGCCAGGCCAAGTACATCTGGAACTTATCCATGATATTTCCCGACGGGAAAGTCCTTCGAAACAGACTAGCCCAGAGTTTTCCCGAGAACCTTGTCGCATTTCTCCGCCACCAATCCTCTATAAATTTCTAAAGCGGAACATCCACCCATCCCATTCCCCGACAGACAGAGGGTTGTGAACGCTTGATGACATTCTAGGTGCCAGGCGCCAAGCTGATGTAGACCAAGCAATAACCTATCAGTGGCTGAGAAGTTCAGGACTGAAAGCAAAGACTGAAGGTTTCACATTATCGGCACAAGATCAAAGCTTGCTTATCTCCAAAATGCTTCCGATCCTAAATGTAAATTCTGCAATACATTTGACGAAACAATACACCATCGTGTCGCACGATATCCTATGCTGACACCAGCACCACAAATTACTATCATAGGGTAGGATAGTATTTATATTGGAAAATATGTAAACACTACAAAATCAGCACTCCTGCTTACCTGAATGAACATCATCCAGAGCCAGTCAGTGAAGGTAAAAATGTCACTATCTTCTGGGATTTTCCAGTCAACACCGACATAACTATCTAGGCTAACCGACCAGACATAGTCATTAAGAACTGGGGGAAAATACTTGTAGACCAAGTGTTTCCACTGATAAAAATATATCTGTAAAGGAATGTGTCAAGTAAATATAAGTACCTGGAAATTGAAATATAAAAGATGTGGCATCTCAAAGCGAGAACTGTTCCTGTTAATATGGATACTCTAGGTATAAGAAAGGGACGACAGAAAAATTTATATAATATCCCAGGAGGACCATATCTCCAATTTAGTGAAGTATAAAATCTATAAAACTTCTGACACCCAGAATTGCAGACTCTGCGGGAAGAATGTGGAAAATGTGACCTACTTAGTAAGTGGATGTGAGAGCCTTGCACAAAAAAGCCCCACCACGATAATGTCTGTACCTTCATTGGTTCTTATGCCGTAAATACCAATATGAAGTATCAGAGAACTGGCATGAGTATGTACCAAGTAAAGTTATACTCTGGGACTAGGATTTTCAGACGGATCATGTAATCGAATACCGTTTGCCGGATAATGTCATATTGAATATTAGAGACAAATACTGTCAGATCATTGATGTAGCCATACCAAACGAAAAAAATGTTGTGAGTTAAGAGGTTGAAAAATCATCAAGTATTCCGAAGTGAAAGTAAAAATGGCAACACTGTTTGGAATGCGAAAGGATAATGTAAAAGTGATACCAGTGAGGAATTAAGCGCTAGGCTCAATCACATTGAAGCTTCAAGACTGTTTAAGGCAACTGGAAATCCTATAAAAGATTGATGTCTTGAAAAAAGCAGCCCTATTGGGCACAGCGCACATTTTAAGGGGAGCATTATCTGTCTGAGGTCCTTGTTGTTACTTGACAGATGACTGAAAACTCCGAGCATTTTTACCTACACTGTGTTACGAAGGACTACTACTACTACTACTACTACTACTACTACTACTACTA
>NC_068987.1:53028504-53032876 GCF_001194135.2 Octopus bimaculoides | reverse complement strand
ATAATAATAATAATAATAATAATAATAATAATAATAATAATAATAACAGCAACAACAACAAAAACAACATGGATGTGCTACACTGGGCTCTCCATTCAAAAACAAATCTACACCAATATCATCTGGGGAATGCGATAAAGGAACCTGTGGAAGACGTGATGGAAGCGGCCTTGTAACAAAACTAGTCACAAAACTGAAATTTTACTGCCATACCATGCACAATTTCTCCTATGTACGGTGTCTCAGTGAAATATGCGCGAAATACAACCGCGAAATCAACATCGGAAAGTTTACAAATTATAAAATATAAATGGAATAGAACAGTAAGTACATACAATGATTAATTACGCATGCACTTGAATGTATACACCATCATATATACATTTTAATACTCATAGGAATGCACATTGATCCCAATGTTTACACAGCTGCGTGAAATTTATAGGGCACACTTACACATATATGAAAGCACGTATCACAAACGAAGTAAGAAAAAACACGAAAAACAAAACACATCAATTCTCATATTTTTCGAACTAACACAGAGTGAACAATTCATAAGTTTTAAAAAATCACAAAAATCTATGCCAGGAGATAAATGTATAAATGCAAAATATACAGACTTATACAGATCTATTAGCCATAGAAAGCAACCTTACGAGCTATGTTTGCACTCAGAGAACTCAGAGGCGGTGACGTCTGAAAAAATTAGCCCTAAAAGGACAGATCCGACGTCCAACCTCCCATGCCTCAATGATAACAAAAGAAAATTCAAACGTGATCAGCCGCCACCCGGTTCCCGAAGGACCGCGTACTCGAAGGGTGAACTAGATCGGGTACCAAAAATCAGCTACTGGCTGAAATCTTCCCGAAACACAGGAGCTGGAATTACCCCATAACCGGAATATTCCAACAGCTGGCCATCCAAGCTCGTCCTCAAGTAACCAAAAGAAAAAGAATGAAAATGGTCTATGGGAGATAATAAAGAAGTTCTTAAGTCCTTTTATCATTTCATTTATTTCCCCACAAATAAATCTAATACTGTGCAAACCTACTTAGACTGGAGACAGAAATACCTTGAAGTAAGACCCTACAATTATAGAAACAAACTAACCAACGCCAGAAGAAACATTTTAAAAAAGAAATTACTAAGTGAATTGTTGAATGACCAAATTAAACAATCAGTTAGGGATAAATGGAACGAAGTTGTAGCTATAGAAGATGCTAGAGAGGAAATAATTATAGATCAGCTATAGAAGATACTATCGACGAAATAATTATAGATCAGCTATAGAAGATACTACAGAGGAAACAATTATAGATCAGCTATAGAAGATACCATAAAGGAAACAATTATAGATCAGATGAAAATGCAATCATGATTGAAAGAGTTTATATAACTAATAAGCAAAGTGAAATACTCTTTGAACCAACCATAAATACTAAGGCAGACGAAATTCAAATAGATGAAGTAAGTCACACAGAAATTGACCCAACAGAACTACATGATCTAAAAAATCAAATCATGATTGAATGGCTGAAAAGAAATTATAAGGAATGAACGCGACACTTTCCCAAAAATTCACAATTATAAACAAAACCTGAAAGTAATTGGTAAAATCCGCCTTGGAACTTACGGTTATAATTTCAGCTAATGACGTTCATATTACAGATCTCAACCACCTGAACTTTGCATCCGCGAAAATATCAACGATTCTATGTGGTGAAAAGATTAGAAAACCACAACGTTCCCAGAAAAAGCCTACTTGAAAAGAGCGGTTTCAACACTAAATCCAGCTACTTAGGTTTGACATAGAATGTATAAAATACTCTAAGTTTGTCAAGACTATCAAACCAATGAAAATCCTAAAATTAAAGAAAAAAATATAATATGAAAACCATACTTGAAATTGATACCACCTTAAAAACTATCAAACAAAAGTATGTGCTAAATTTGCTCGCATAGCAAGGTACGAAAAGCGCGTTAGATTCTTCAAGAACAACAACGTGTTCAAAAATAGCCCCAAAAATTTTCACAGGAAGATAGGGAAAATACCAGTTACAGTAAGGTCTGTCCCATCAAAAGAAGAAGTGCAGGAATTTTAGAAACAAATTTTGGCAGGAGAAACACACAATGAAAACGCCCTTTTCAATGATAGAGTATCTAGACTTCGACAACTTAGAAGAGAAAAATGGGTGGGTATCAAGGTAATGGATGTAAGATCTGCTCTCAGGAAATCAGGCAAATGGAAGTCTCCAGGAAAGGATAAAATTCCTAATTTTTGATTGAATGCCTTCCCAGAGAGCCATGAATTGCTAACAAATCTTTACAACAATGTTTTGCAATAAGTTAGTATGATTCCTTCTTGGTGTAAAATACGTACTTCCAAAAACTGAAAATACAAATGAACCCAAAACTTATAGTTTTTCTTTAAGAGAAATGGCATATTCCCTAATGAGCAAAAAGGATGTAAACGTGGGTCGTATGTTTGTAAAGATCAGCTATTCTTCAGTAAGATGATCTTGGAAGACTGTCACAAACGACACAAAAACATGTCGATACTCTGGATAGACTATAAAAAAGCTTTTGATACTTTACCACATAGCTGGATTAAGAAATGTCTGGAAATGTATAAAATAGCACTTACACCGCGAAACTTCTTGTCTGTAAGTAGATCATGGAGAACCACTCTGACTTTGAACTGTGACAATGAATCTATCAATGCTGGAGATGTAAGAATTTCATGTGGCATTTTCATGGTGACTCTCTATCACCACACCTCATGTCTAGCCTTAATGCCCCTCTCAAAATTGCTCGATGATGTACAATACAGTTATAAAATATTTGATGAAAATATAAATCATCTCATTTACATGGATGATTTAATGCCCTTTGTAAATAATGACCAACAAATACAAGGCTTGTTAGCGATTGTTAAATGACATCAGGATGCAATTTGGCCTCAATAAATGTGCAAAACCTACATTTAACAAAAGGAAAATGACATAATGTTAATCTTGACCAGTAAAGTACCATAACGGAGTTAAAACTACTGGAGAGCTACAAATAACTAGGGGTATATGAAGGGGACGTACGCCAATATCATTGCACAAGACGTACGCCAATATCATGAGGAATTACAAAAGAAATGAAGCTGCACAAAGGTGTATTAATAAGGGAAAAATAGTTGTTGAAGATAGTATGCAACAGGCGGATTAAAAATATGAAAAGAAAAGCATGAAATGTTGATAAAGTAATGGGGAAAATGCATTACGAATAATAATAATTATAATCCTTTCAACATCAACCCCAATGTTTCACTAGTACTTAATGTTTTCTTTTTTACTCTAAGCACAAGGCTTGAAATTTTTGTGGTGGGGGCAAGTCGATTAGATTGACCCCGATACGTAATTGGTACTTAATTTATCGACCCCGACAAGATACTCGCTAAAGTCGACCTCGGAATTTCAACTGAAAACGTAGCGACAGGCGAAATGCCGCTAAGCATTTCGTCCTACGTGCTAAGGATTCTTATTTCTTTAGTGCCTAGAAAGGGCTACACACAGAGAGGACAAACAAGGACAGACAAACGGATTAAGTCGATTATATCGACCCCAGTGCGTAACTGGTACTTATTTAATCGACACCGAAAGGATGAAAGGCAAAGTCGACCTCCGCGGAATTTGAACTCAGAACATAGCGGCAGACGAAATACCGCTAAGCATTTCGCCCGATGTGCTAACGATTCTGCCAGCTCATCGCCTTAATAATAATAATAGTAAGAATAATAATGATAATTGAAAACGAAGAAATGAAATTACGGAATAATGTATGGAATTGTAATTCCGCGAGCTATTTTCTTTATGTATTCTCTTAGTGCACCAAGATCTCGTTATCTTCTAATAATGAAAGAAATTTAACTATTTAACTTGCACAATAATTAAATGACCCACATCAATGTTAACGTAATAGAAAGCGATGGAGTACATAGTAAATTGAAATTTGTAGTGAATAATTGGGTGCACATAATACTGTCCGAAAGCATTCCATTACGAAATTTTAAAAGGAAGTTGTGAATATATTGCAGATATTTCATATACTGAAAATTAACCCATCGGAACCTGAGTGCTAAGACATAAATTAAATGACAGTTTTCTTTTTATTTTGCAAACTCTATGATTTAAAATTTATAATAAGATGTGGATGTGTGGCAAACTGTTTCGTATCCAACCATATGATTCTAAGTTTAGTCCCAATGGCATATGTATTCTACTATTGGTTCCGGCATATCGCAGCCTTCGAATTGGATTTGATAGCCGGAGACTGAAAGAGGCCTCCCGTATATATATATATATATATACATACATATAT
>NC_068987.1:53027395-53028269 GCF_001194135.2 Octopus bimaculoides | reverse complement strand
TTACTTTTCGTAATGAGAGAAAAAATACCAAGGCTGCGCATATTTTATAACTTTTATAAATGTTATAAATTATACACAGCCTTGCTTTATAATCTCATTACGAAATATAAATACTTATGTACACACGCTGATATATGACCTACGTTGGACCTCTTGTTCGCATAATGACCGAACCTGGAGCACAACTATGTTCTATCTATAGCACTTACTCGGCATTACCTGAAACCTCTGAGTCGTGTGTGTATGTGCGTACGTACATATAGAACCTTAGTTTGTGCCTGCATGTGCATGTCTGATGCCTGTGCATGTGAATCTGCAATGTGTGAATGTGGGGCTGCGTGCTTTTCAGCGTGTGTCTCAACAAAGATGATAGCATCAGCTTGCTCGTATGCATATAGGTATTTTCTAAAGTGTGTGTAGGTTGGGATCCCTGTGCATATCGGCATGTACGTATATGTGGAGGTTAGTGTCAGCTGTGTATATCAGCTTCATCTGAATCAGTGCCTTCTGTGAGCGGATTCGCGTGTGCATATTTGCACATACGTGGTTAAGACACATGTACAGGTGCTTGTGCGCGTGGCTGCTTATTTAACATAAGTTATGTACTTATATGTGAATGTATGTATATGGGCTTGTTTATCTGGATGGCCATGTGTACGAGTGTATGTGCCTTTCCTTTTGTGTGTGTCTGTTTCTGTGTTAAGAGCAAGACCAGTCCAAATTCCGAGTAGGCACTCTTGGATTACCTGCACCACAGCACTTGGCCATCTGTAGCTGACAAAGTAGGTTTCTATAAGGAAACAATAAAACTAAGCTGCATGGGGACGAATGAAACAGGTTTTAATTACACACACACACATATATATATATATAT
>NC_068987.1:53026096-53027060 GCF_001194135.2 Octopus bimaculoides | reverse complement strand
ATATATATATATATATATATATATATATATATATATATTATCCAAAGAAGACCGGAATTTTGCAATATTATTTCATAAATTTACTTTTATATGCTTACACTTTTTCGCCTTCAAAATATTCTCCACTTGAAGGAATGCTTATGTCCACTATACAAAGCAGTGCTGGAACTCTTGCGAAGTGATGCATTTTAACGTCCACGTCCTTTCTGTTTCTTCACGTCTTCCACATCCGCAAATTCTGTAGCACCAGCTTTCGTCACAAGTGATGACCTTCGACAAAAGTCCGGATCAACTTCCAAGTCTTATTTCAATTCACGACACGATTTCTGTCGTCACTTCTTTTGATAGTCCGTGAGCAAGAGAGGCACACATTTTGCTGCAACTCTTTTCCTTCGCAATTCTTCACTCAAAATTCGTTGGCAGTAGTTCAAGTACACACCAGTCATGTCAAATCAGTTCATGAATTTACATGATGTTTTAATCCGTTCACGAAGTCGACTGTCGTACTGAAGGAGGATGGTCTTGAAGTGACAAGTGACCATTCCTAAAGCATGGAAGCCATTCATAACATTGTGTTTTGCTCATGGTAGCATCCTTGTAAGCTGTTTGAAGCATGACGACTGAAAACAGAATTTCACGGAAACACGGTGTTCCTTCGTTTCAGCTATAACAAACATCGACGAACAGTGGAGAAGCACAGCAAAACAAAGAGGCACTACGTGGCAGCAGAAAAAGAGAGGATGACGCCGGTTGGCAGACTGATACCCGATAGACTCATCAATTGGCTTCTAGCAACGGAAGCCAGAGCTACAAAGAGTTTGTCCACAGAGAACGTCTCCTGTTATTGTTTGGTATCCCCACATATATATATATGTATATATGTGTATGTATACACACACCCACACACACACATATATATATACATATATATAGACACATATATATATATATATATATATATATA
>NC_068987.1:53020533-53025116 GCF_001194135.2 Octopus bimaculoides | reverse complement strand
TATTGTTGTTGTTGTTGTTGTTGCTGGTGTGTTATTGTTGTTGTTGTTGTTGTTGTTGCTGCTGCCTTTGCGCAGCTTCTAACGCTGGAAATATACAATGGTGGCAGCTGTTCATTGCCAGTGAACTAAAGAGGTAACACTATTTTTTTTATTCGAGCACCACCCGGAGTATTCGAGCACCACCCGGAGTATTCGAGCACCACCTGGACTATTCGAGCGGTTCCTTGCAGTGTTGTTTTCTGCAAGTTCTCTACCCTTATTGCAGCCCCTATTTGTTCTATGTACTTCTCAAGAATTTTTGGAACATTCCTAAGGCTCCGACAATTATTGGTACTACTACCACCTTTTTCATCGACCATAACTGCTTAACTTCCTAAGCTAACCTGTCATATCTATCCGACTTTTCTTTCTTACTTATCGCATACCTTGTTGTCAATGGGCATGCTATATCTATGATCCAGCATAATTTGCTTTCTTTCTCAATGAAGATTACGTCTGGCTTCCTAATTTCTATCTCATGGTCGCACTTAATCATAATAATCCCACAGTATCTTTGCATTATCATTTTCGAGGATACCTTCTGGTTTGTAGTCGTACCAATTTTGTGCTCTATCAAGTCCATATTTGTTGCAAAGTGTCCAATGGACAAGCTTTGCTATATAATCGTGGTGTCTCTGATATTCCTTCTGCGCTAGTGGCGTACATTGACTGGTAATATGCCATACGGTTTCACCATTTTGTCAAAAACTTCTGCTCTTATCAATTTCTGCTGTGTTGTCTATTCTGTATTTTATGTAATTGATGCATTCGTGCTTGCTCTTGAGCAGCACACATTAGAACTTCCGTTTCTAGTTTTAAATCACTTTTAGTCATCCACAGTCATCTTTTATCTCTGTCTGTCTTATCTTCATCATCCCTATGAAATTGCCCAAACATTCTTTTTTTTGCCTACCTATTTTCAGTTTCATTCGTTTTCAATTATATGCACAGTCCTTTATCTTTGCAATCTTTCATCCTACACAAGCCTAACCTTCTTACTTCTAATAATAGCGGTACTCTGGCATTTTTTACGTACCATGCTATATTGTTTTCTTCTGCTCTAATGCTGTGTTCGCATCCAATAAGTCCTCTTCCCCCTCTTTTTCTTGTGGGGAGAGGCAGTCCCCTTGGAAGATCCCTTCTGATTTCTACTGTCCGTTATTATTATTATTATGATTATTATTATTGTTGTTGTTGTTGTTGTTGTTGTTGTTGTTGATATTGTTATTATTGAGTGAGAGAGCAGTGTATGTTATCAAAGTAACACTGGGTTACAAATATACAGAGCCCAATATACCCATCACAACTACTTGTCTGATGAGGGTACACCAGCCACATACATCAAAACCATATGAACGCGACATATCAGGATAAATAGAGCATGACCTGACAAGTAGGACCCAGCTAGAATTTTCATGTCCAGGAGGCCATCCCGCTCAAAAAGTTCCTGAATAATGTCTGTTTAAGGGGGATGAACTAAACAGCCATACTTCTAGAAGTGAGCAATTCAAACCCCAAATAATTCCTTTCTACACATGGGTATGATGCTCCCCCACTCTTTCTGCTTAAGATCAAAATCAATGTGAGTCACTATCTAGTGCTGCATCAGGGCATTTACTACTACTACTACTACTACTACTACTACTACTACTACTACTACTACTACTACTACTACTACTATTTATCATTTCCTTTGAAGTTAACTATATTTCAGCTGCCTTAGTACTGGGCATACGCTGGAGCCAAGAGTAGCAAGTGCACATTTGTTTTGCTATGCATGTTGTTGTTATTGTTACTACTACTACTACTACTACTACTACTACTACTACTACTACTACTACTACTACTACTACAACTACTACTACTACTACTATTATTATTATTATTATTATTATTACCATTATTATTATTATTATTATTATTATTATTATTATTATTATTATTATTATCATAAGTTTATGTTTGACTTTCCCTTTACATTTATACAAGTTGGATCCAAGTCTCACCCAGAGACCTCTAGAGACAACAAGTTAGTAGTTCATGTTAGTGTAATGCCTAGGGTGCCATATATTTGGTTTCGTACGTGGTGTTGTTCTAGAGAATGTTTATAAAACCATAAGAAAATTACGTGTTTGTTTTAAAATTTGAGATTACATAGAAATTATTTTGCGTAAGACATGGGCAGTTCCCATGAGCACTATCTTTTGAATTCTGCCATTTTGGGGTTTCCTGGTATCTGAGCTAAGTAGCAATCAGCC
Source organism: Octopus bimaculoides (assembly GCF_001194135.2). Classification (NCBI taxonomy): domain Eukaryota; kingdom Metazoa; phylum Mollusca; class Cephalopoda; order Octopoda; family Octopodidae; genus Octopus; species Octopus bimaculoides. Next base: position 53,022,819 of record NC_068987.1, on the reverse strand, counting down.
CCTTTTGATATCATTCCCAGGGCACCAATGACAACAGGTATTGTTTTAGTCTTCAGGTTCTACATTTTGCTAAATTTTATTTCAATGTCTTTATAGTTGATCAGTTTTTGGTAGATCTTGACAGATACGTTTATATCAATTGAGACAGTTATATCAATGAGGAGGCATGATTTTTGCCTGAAGTCTTTCAAGATGATGTCTGGCATATTTGCATCTATCTCTGTCAGTTTGAACGGTGAAGTTTTGGAGGAGTGAGATGTGATCATTTTCAAACACTAGAGGTGGTTTATGTTCCCAAGTTTTTAACATAGGACAAGTCCAGGTGTTTGCAAATTACCCACTAAATATACTGTGCAGCTCTATCATGCCTGTTGAGATACTCTGTAGGCCCAAGAAGACTGCACAAGGAGACAACATGATCAATGGTCTCATTTTGTTATTGCCATACACGACTTGTTGGGAAGCCGATATTCCCTAATATGTTTGCCTGGTAGTTTCTTTTAGGTAGGCATTGATCTTGGGCTGCTCTTATAAACAATTCTGTTTCAGATTTTAAGGCAGAAGCCATGAAACATTGATGGCTAAGTGCTTTGTCAACATCGGCATTATTTCCTGTATTTGGGTATTTGCCATTGAGAGGTTTTTCTTTTCATTTATCAGTCAGCATATCTAAGGCAGTAGTTTTAGCACAGGGTTTCGTGCACTTAACTTTTTCTCCTCTTGTTTCTAGTACGTCTACTTATGGACTTTGTTTTATTTGGAATTCACTTAGATATTCCTTTGCATGTTTTGTTACTTAGTATGATGCGTTCTTGCTATCATGTTTTCAGACAAGTTTTAACATCCAGTCCTCAGAGTTTTTCAGGTAGGTGTCTTGGCCAATTGAGGCAATCTTCATTGTTAATACCAGTTGTAAAATTACACGGCCTCCCTCTTTTCTTGACAGATAAAGACGTTCTATATCTGCCTTAGAGTGGTGCATTCTATGCATTGTCAACAGTTTTCGTATTTTTCTGTCAATATTACATATTTCAGTAAATGACCTGTTAATGATATAGAAACTGTAAGTCACGACTGGTATGGCTAAAGCAGTGAACGCTTCGATCATGTTTCTTTCATTCAGCACTGTCTTAAATATTGTTCTCACCCGGCAATAACATTCTCTTCTGATCATTTCCCTCATCCCTAAATACTTGATTCCGTCCCCTTCAAGTAACCCTAGGTATTTGTATCTTTCCGCTGGTTCAAACTCGTTTGTGACATTCTGCTGGTCAAGGTTAACGTTAGATGTTTCTGTAATTTTTCCTTTGATAAAAGTAGCTTTTGTACATTTATCGAGGCCAAATTGCATTCTGATGTCATCACTGAATTGTTTAACAATCGCTAGTAAGCTCTTGAGTTGTTAGCCATTTTTTGCAAAGAGCTTTAAATCATCCTTGTAGCAAACATTTTGTAACCTTACTGTGCATCATTGAGCAATTTTGAGAGAGGTATTAAGGCTAGACAAAAGAAGAGTGGTGATAGCGAGTCACTCTGGAAAATGTCACATGAAATTTTTACATCTCCAGCATTTACAGATTCGAGTCACTGCTCAAAATCAGTGTGTTTCTCCATGATCTCATACTTACAGACAAAACTTTTCGGTGGGTAGATGTTATTTTATATATTTCCAGACATTTTTAAAATCCAGCTATGTGGTAGCCTATCAACAAATTTTTATAGACTATCCAGGTTATTGACAAGTGTTTGTGTCGCTTGTGACAATCTTCTAAGTTCTTCTTATTGATGAATAGATGATCATTACAACCATAAGATCCACGTTTACATCCTTTCTTCTCATTAGGGTATATGCTACTTTCTATTAAAAGACTATAGGTATATTCAGTCAGGACAGATGTTAGCGTTTTATATATTGTTGCTAAGCAGGTTATGGGACTATAATTTTTTGGTTCATTTGTTTCTTCATTTTTTGGAAGTAGGAATGTTAAACTATTAATTAGCCAAGAGGGCATCAAACTAGGATGCTGCAAAACATCGTTGTAAAGTTTTGGTGGTAGTTCATGGCACTCTGGGAAGGCATTCAACCAGAAGTTAGTACATTTATCCTCCCTATATAAAATATATATAGGGTGGTAAATTTAGTTTCGAAAATTCACCACCAGTGGCCCAGCATGCATGAAAAGTCAATAGAAAACATATTCTCAATATAAAGTTGTGTGCATTTAAACACAAAAGAAAACTACCTTCAACGGGCAGTTTTTGCACGCTAGAAGAAGTAGTCAAAAC
>NC_068987.1:53016405-53019248 GCF_001194135.2 Octopus bimaculoides | reverse complement strand
ATATATATACATATATATATATATATATATCAACAACAACAACAGCAACAACAACAACAACAACAACAACAACAATAATAATAATAATAATAATAATTATAATTATAATGATAACAATAATAATGTTGATGATGATGATGATGATTATTACAAAGTAGCATAGCATTACCTTTAATTCTTTTATGTATACACTACTTCACAACACAACTTTATATATAATGCTAAAACTGATTACCCGAAATGTATCAAAATTAAAAAAGAACATACAAGATATTTTATTAAAGAAGTTACTGGTATCTGGACTGAAGTTTTCCATTATTCAGTTACACCCTATATTTTAAGAGAGAAAAAAATAACCTTCTTCAGCATTTCTTCTTTTGACCCTACACTAAGTATTAAAGGAACATTCCTGAATTCAACAAAATTTCTAACAATTTCTAAGGCAGCATACTGATAGAATCCTTACTGTGTCAGGAAAAATAGCTGCAACTCTTCCGTTTCCCGTACTTAGTCCAAGCGCTGCCGAGGTTGACTTCGCCTTTCATTCTTTTAGAGAAATAAGTACCAGTTGTGAACCGGGGCTCATATAATCGACACGCCTCCGCAAAAGCGCTAGCCTTGTGCCAAACTTTGAAGCTAATAATTATAAAAAATTCTAAGGCGCCGAGTTGACAGAGATATTAACAGGCCGGGCAAAGTACTTAGCACTCATTCATCCATATTTTTGTCCTGAAGTGAAATTCTGCCGAAGTCGACTTTGTTTCTTATCCTTTCTAGGTCGATGTAATCGACTTACCTCCTCTCACGAAATTACTGGAATTGTGCCAACATTTGAAGCCAGTATTTATAACTATATTCATTTACAAATAAATATGCAGTGTATAGCCATAGAGTGCTTTTGTACGTAGAAAATCATTATTCTTTCATTTTATGCTTAATTTGAATATAAACTTACAAAGATTATTATGTTTGAATTATGAACATTTCGAAGACCATGTAATAGATTTTGAGTTAATCGCAATTAATGAATTTTTGGAAAAGCTAAATGTTGTCTTTGAATTTATAAATATTTGCTTCGGGGAATATATAGATTGTTAATTCGCACAAATCATTTAGAAGATACAGCGTTTTGGATATTATTTGCTTAAATGATTTGTTCGATGAGCGTGTGAAGTTTAGATAGAAAATATATCATATGCACTATTTTACACTAAAGACCAGTGAGACACTAATCACAAGAAAATTAAATGTAAATGTTCGACCTTCGAAATTACTGATAAATTATATTAATAAAATATATTTTTACACGCTAATTACAATATTCAGGAGAAGGTTAAATATTCAAATAGCCTATTGAATCTGAAATTACATTAAAAATCTTTGCTAATTCAGAAATGGCGTTATATTTCAAAATATTTTAAATAAACCTATGTGCAGAATTTAATTTACTTCACTTCCCTTTCAAAGAACAAATGCATGCCTTCAATGATGCGTCATACGCGAATTTCAAGTATTGCGCAAGTTCACTTCTAGAATTATTAATATGATTTGATATAATTTAATTGAGTGATATTTAATGTTCGTTCGCCCGATTTGATTCATTTTAAAGAGCGAAGAAGATTATGTTATTATTTATATATACTTCACAACAAATGTTTCATTTCATACAAGCAGGATGCAATAATAGAAAGATTTTGATTTCATTATTTCAAAACAGAAACAAAATATTTTTATTCAAATTTTATATTGTATATTTTCTGTCATCTCTATTCAAAGGTTTATATGATCTTATTGAATTTGCAACCACAATGCATAACAATGCCATTCACATTCAAGTTTTTCCGGCGATTCGGAGAAACGGTTACAAGAAAGGCCATGCTTCAAAATAAACTTAGGATGTCAGTCAATCGTAATGTAACAGGCAATAACTAAAACTATATTGGGAGGAATTCTAGATACGTTAAGTATTTTTAGAATTATTTGATTCATCTGAAGAACTAAAAACAAAAGTTCTGTTATTTAAAAACTACAAGTAAATATTGAAATAATTCTAGGGAATTATAGCGCTTACGAAAAACGTTTGCGCTGACTAGAGAAACAAAACAATATATGGAAAGCTATGTGTAGTGATAGGTGCATATCAAGAAGATGAAGAATCAGATGCTTGATGCAGCTTGGTAGAACAGAACATAAGCAAAGTACCTATAGCTGAATTTCACTAATATTCTGCAAGCAGTACTGTGGTGAATATTTATGAGTAAGTTTGATGGACTTGTTTCGGTGTGATATATGATATTTGAACCTTCTTGCAGCATAAAGTTCCTTGTATCAAAATCGCAGTGCATCATATATATTATTCCGGTTTTCATTTTGTATTCAAGAAATTGTGCCTGGAATTGTTTTTTTTAATGAAGAAACCGCAGCAAGAATAATTTGTATGCCTTTAATAAGCTGCTCACAACATTATTGAAAATTTCATTCCTACTTAAGCTTCTGAATGTTATATTTCTTACAAAAGTTTTGTGCACAAACAGGAAAGGCTTTCCATCATAGTCTCCAATACCTCAAAGACTTGAGAGAAGGGAGAGACACTAACACCTGTTATAGGTGGTGGAATAAACAAAGACAAACACCAACAAACACACATACACAATATATATATATATATACTTTTTCACTTCCCCAGCTTTAAACTTATACAGCTGTTTATTGTCTACACAACCTGTCTTCAGCTTTTGTTTTTTTGTTGTGAATTCTTCCCTATACATACATACATACATACATATGGATGGCATAATTTGTAATTCTTCGAAACATATGTCGGAATAAAGTATGCAGTTATA
>NC_068987.1:53014305-53016235 GCF_001194135.2 Octopus bimaculoides | reverse complement strand
ATATACATATATATAGATGTATATTAGGTTGGGTGGGGTCGAAAAAACCTTTTTAAGGAACTTGAATTCTACGATATGCATAGAATGAAATATATGAAAATTTCGGGTTTTGTGACCGCCCATCACGTACCACTTGCATACACCCGCATTATTAAATACGCTAACTTTCTATAATAATCATATAAACTCTAATACATATATATTAAATTGCTTACTGATATGAAACATTTGATCGTATTTCACTGTAGAGACCTTGTATAAAACATATGATAAATAAACATTACAAAAACAATGAGATGTAACACAATTGGCAGGTAGGTACACCTACAGCATGGTAAAATTACAACCTTTCAATATATGTTAAATGAATTTGTTTTTTAGAAAATGTATACATTTGTTAAATGATTTTCTGTTGTATTTTTAGATTATTTGAGACTAAATTGTATTATAATCTTACAAAAATACGTACATGAATTTTAAACTGTAATAATTTAAGTATATGAAATTATATAGTTCTACACTTAAGAGATGAAGAATTATGTACATTATTTATATTATTTACATTTGACGGATATTTGTCCTCTTTTTTGTTAACATGGTTTGGCTGTATTGCTTTCCAGCCTTCATCGGGTGACTTGGGGAAGTTTCGTACCTGGGTTCTCATTCCTAAGGTATTATTATTATTATTATTATTATTATTATTATTATTATTATTATTATTATTATTGTTGTTCAGTAGTTTTATTTTTATAACGTGCTTTCACTTCACTACCGAGCGCAGCTCTTTGTGCATTGGGTATGTGCTGCGGTTTGCTGTGATGCTCTTATGGTTACTGTATTGAAAGTGTTTTGCGTAGGATGTGTGCAGTGCCCAGTAGTGCAATTTTCTGTATGTTATATATATTTGTAAGTCCTGGTGTTTTTGTTATGTATTTGTCTGAATATTTTATTTTATTATTCAGGTCACTGCCTGGAATCGAACTCTGAATCTTGGGGTTAGTAACCCGCTCTCTTAACCACTATGCCATATACCGTGTACAAAATCAAATAAGGCAACTAGAAGTAGAAGCCATACTTCAGCATTTGGATTTCCCTGTAGAATTCCCTATAGCGTTGACCCCATCAAAGTTGGATTTATTTCGATATTATTTATAAATAAAAACACGTGAATAAGAGATATCAAAAACTTCGCCCAGAGCGAAAGTATCCTACCGGATTGTTGCTGCAGATACACAAACAATATGGGACAAATTTTATTTTCCTCATGATGAGTTTGAGGATTCAGCTCTGAAGATTGAGAGAGTGATTGAATCTGCTTATAAATTAAAAAAAAAAAAAAAAACCTATCAAGCAAAGAGGAGGTAGATCTGATAAGAAATTAGAGAAGTTCAATGAAATGTTTGATACGTGCACCTGTACGTGTTAGGAGAAACAAATAAAAATGTCTGACTGTCATAGCCCATATCGCTTCCTTGTCATAGCCAGCACCTCTTCTTTGTCATAGCCATTGAATCGAACATGCTATCAATTTAATGACAAAAGTTTCTGAAGCAGAATAAGCTACGAAAATAGGCACAGATTCATATTAAATGTGCAGAAAAAGGTCTGACTGTCATAGCAAATACATCTTGCTTGTCATTGCCATTGAGTCGAGCATACTATCAATTTAGTGACAAAAGTTTCTGAAGACAACATATGCTACGAAAGTAGGCACAAATTCATACTAAATGTTTCGAAATCAAGACAAAGTGTACCTCATTTTAACTGGAAAAGACAACGGTCATTTAATTTTATAGTAAATAGTATTAAGGCTTATTTTATTGTGTTCAATATTCATGTATTGCGTTTGAGGTTCGTGCATAGCTTTTGTCTTATTGCATATCATAATAGTCATTAACAATTCATATATATATATATATATATATATATA
>NC_068987.1:53012278-53013741 GCF_001194135.2 Octopus bimaculoides | reverse complement strand
ATTGTTCAAACAGAAGATTTAGTAGAACACACTTGCACAATGTTCAACACCACGCTGTGACGCGAATCATAGAAATGCGTGGTTGCAAAACAAGCTTCTTAACCAATCAGATATACTTTATGGATCTAATACATAAGTTCCATCATTATAATATATATTTACTAAAATTCTTGATCACTTGATTGATCACCCCCCCCACACACACACGCACGCACGCACGCACACACACACCCACCCACACACACACACACACACACATCAACTTCATTCAGTCAAAAATGACCATGGCACAATTCCGGACAAGGTTGTTTTGTGGAACACTAAATGTCGCCCATTCATACCAGCATCCACTCTCCACGTCACCGATATTGTCGTAGGGAAAAGGCAGAGTCCGATAACTAATCATTTTCATTTAAAACATACACAGGAATCGATGTGAAACTACATTATGGAGTCAAAGATATATTTACTGCTATATAAATACATATAATAGCTCCAAATGTACGTTATAAACACATGGTGTTGCATACATATATACATACAAAAATTTTCCTACATATGAACATATATACGCTCACGCACACAAGTAAACATATAATGTACGTTGTCGTTCTGTTTCCAGCATTAAAAAAACTCGTGATATTTTCGTTCTCAAAATGAAACTTTTATTTTGTTTTCCATCTAATAAGTTAGCATATGTCATGAGTTCTTTCACAGTATATAAACGATGTTGTATATATTAAAACATTATGTGTTACTTTTTCCCGTTGACAAAGCTAATGAAAATGTTTAGAAGGCAAAACATTGACACCTATTTACTGTTTCTTGCCATTTCTTTTTTTTAATTCTGTAGTATTTCATGATATTTTCTACAATTTTCACTGCTTGCTAATATTCACCGTTATTTATTACATGCTATCTTACACTACACACGTTTTAAAAAATTATATACACATACATGTTTGTGTATGCCTAAATAGACGAACACCTATATACACATATGTATATAAACATACAAACAAAAAGTCAAATATATACGTGTGAACACATGTGCATATTAGCGAGGGATTTAGAATGTTTGATGAATGTTTAATAAACTTCTAATATCATTTTATCGCTGAGTGTCAAATAGGCAGCAATTTTGCTGTTATTGTCTTACTGCCATTCTTATCGTTATATTTCTAACAGCACAAACCCGACATGAGCGAATTTGTCACGCATTCCCAAATATATCAATGTACGTGCGCCCGCACGTACACAAACAAGCGTGCGCGCACGCACACACACACACACACACACATACACACACACACGTTCGTATAATTGTTGTCAGTAAAACAATGCAAACTTGACCACAAAGGATTTGTGTGCACTAATATTTATCACACGTATGCGCACACATACATATGCATATACATACATATATATATATATATATATATACATATATATACATATATATA
>NC_068987.1:53008048-53009728 GCF_001194135.2 Octopus bimaculoides | reverse complement strand
TATATATATACTAGCAAACGCCCACCCCCGTCCTTTGGACGGTGTAAGTTCGTGATAGGACTGGAGTCTAAAATAGCGCAATTCCGCTTCTGTTTATGCTTCTCATTTTGATGCTCTGACGACTGCAGTAGAAGCAGCATTGCGAGCACGCTGGAGTGCTGCTTGTTGACCATTTTGTGATGCTCTCGTGATCGAAGTAGAAGCGGCATTGCGAACACGCCGGAGTCCTACTTGTCGAGCAGACTGAGATGCTCTGGCGATTGAAGTAGAAGCACCATTGCGAGCACACCGATGCAAACATTGTTCCTCTGTTACGCTTGCTCGTAAGGAACGCAAAAGGGAAGCATTTTTTTTGTTTTCATGCCAGTTAGACTATTTCGAAAATCTGTAAGTGAATGAATCTTTAATCAAGAAAAGTTACCTCGTTGCTGTTTGTAAGCACTTGTATGTCAGCACAAAAAGTTCTCACAGCACTAAGACGCACAGTTATTTGCAATGGTATTGTGAGCACCAAATGGCACGTAGATTCGAACAGTTGTGAAAGAGCATTCGGATCTATAAGCACATGTGGACAGAACGTATTTCGAGTAAGTCGATATTGTATCGACCAAAAGTGCAATAGTGATAAAATGTAAACGTTCGATCCAAACACCTGTGCACTGACAAGTAGCAGAAGGTAAAGTGTAGCTCTAAGAAATATCACACGTAAGTGCGAAATTTAAATAAAAACCAATATGCAAATCGAAACGGTTTCTAGGACTTCTCTGAAAATGAAAAACAGCCAAAACCGGACTTCCTTTTGGAAAAAAAGGATGTTATCATTAAGATTACCTTATATCAATTTGGAAGTAATGAAAATTCTTAATAAATAAAGTTATTTATTTAAGTCCACGGAACCCAAACAATTCAAGTGGGATATAGGGTTTGGCAATATGTGATGTTGACCGATAAAGTAGAAGCTCTTGTGGAAGAACAAGCTACCAGAACCGATCGAATAGTGCTTTATTTAGAGTGAAATCGATCAATTTGATCTGTAAAACTGGTAAAAATGCTAAGACGAATTTTCCAAAATATCGTTCAGTTATGCTTACCGATAAGTTTCCACGTTCAATTACCAATCAATTTGTCGTTTTCTGCTGTCAATTGAACTTTGTTGTGAGAAAATATTAGCTCGATTGATCACCAATTAGTGCCATTTATTTGTTAAAGTATGTATTTCATTACATTTTTACTTATTCAAAATAATTGCCTTGTCTTCTTACTCTTTTGTGTCAGCTTAGTTATTAAATGCAGAATGACATGCCTGGATGAACGTGTTCGAGTACAGTTCATTGAAGAATAATACCAATTTTTACTACTATCACAGAGGTACTTTCTTGAAATTGCATAGAAAGCTTAATGCAATTAACGCTCTAATGCTGATTGAACGAAGATAGCGGTGGTTCAAACGTGATTTGCGGAATGATAGCCAATAAACACTATTGAAATCGGATTTTCCATCAAGATATTGATTTAAAAAGGCCAAATCTCACTATGAAACTATGGATTATGCTATGAAATTTAACTGATGCACCAACAGTTTACCTATGTGTAAAATTTCAGCGCGATCAGTTGAAAAATACGGCGGTTGTAATTTTTTATTCACACACACACAAAACAGGATTTTATATATATATATAT
>NC_068987.1:53004322-53007424 GCF_001194135.2 Octopus bimaculoides | reverse complement strand
ATATATATATATATATATATATACATGTATACATACATGTATACATATATACATACATAAATACAAACTTCTATATTGACAATATGAAGTATAGATTACCTTTTTATTTAATTTAATGTTGGTGAATATGGCGTGCACCCGCCATGTTTTACTGAACATCGCGCCAAAGGCTAAAGTAAAACCAATACTTAATACCCAAGCTCGTGCCTGAAAGTATAGAGAAATATATATTATACATAAAGCATTGAAAGTTACAGAGTGACTGAGAGAGAAAGAATGCTACACAAAATTAAAGACGTAAATACATGTAAATCATCTTTATATATGTGAATGCATGCGTCTCTGCATGTCCTGATGAAATTGCAAATTATATATGGCTTAGGCAAGGTGTCTCGAAATTAAGGAAACAAAATCGGCTATTCAGTCTTGAAGAGGGTGAGCAGACCAAGTATAAGTGTATCACATGAAAAAGAATACTTGTTGTATGTAAGTACGCTGTCTTATTGTCATTCTTAAATTGTTTCTGATAGTTCAAGTTAAATATGATTATAGAACGTTTTGCATCAACCGTAAATGCTGCACCGAGTTTCAATTCACGGGAAATTCCAAACAGTCATTGTGATTGTAAGTCCTGAGCTTAATGCAGTCTTATTTTCATTGTTATAAAGGGCTGCTCACAGTCCTTTATCACAGGATTGCTCCACAATAGAATATCAAGGGTCAGGGTCCATGAAATACTTTCTTCTTAAATGTATTTATTGCAAGTAGCATCTAGGTTTCTTTCGCAAACGTCTTACAAACTAAAGTCTACACAAATGAATGTGTGATGAACAAAATAGGAACTTTGAAAGAAATATCTATAAAACTAATTTATAAACATCGAATGGCCATGGGTGTCCAACAGAATAAAATTGCTATAAAAGGGATCCATAGATAAAAATGGTGAAGAACCCACTGCGTTGTAATGTCTTTGAACATTCTAGAATATATAAGATTGTTTGGTAAGGTTTGGCCGGGAAGAAGTGAATGAAGAAGAAAAGGAGGAGGAGGAGGAGGGGGGGGGAGAAAAAGAAAATCAATAAACTGAAGAATAAGATGATAACGAGCAGCAGGAAGAATATGATAAAGATGATAAGAAAGTCATTGAAAACAAGAGAAAAATTATAAGAAGATAAAGTAAAATGATAACAGCATTTACAACTAAAGCAAAAAAAAAACAAAAAAAAAACATGGATATGGTATTTATCACGAAGCGGGTAGACTTCCTGAAACTAGTACTGAGAATTTTCTTCTAAACATACTCGGTGTTTCAAAGATATAACACTTATGAACTTGACATGAATTTTGATGATTTTTGCACATAATCTAATATTTATTAATCATTCAAGATTCATGAGTAAACAAAGAATGCGTTTCCTCTTTAATACAAAAAATTATTTCATTTGTTCTCTAGCTTATTGCTGACAGTATACATAGCCAAGATGATTTATTATTTCTCTTTATTAAATTGTTTTAGGTGTTAAACGTCAACGTAAAAGTACCAGTACTCATAGAAGCCATCATCTGTATTAATATCATCGCATTTTATAACAAATAAACTTCACCTTCCGGTTCTGTTAGCTTCTACCCATACGGATGTGATGTTAGACTCTCTATCACACATATACACTTTGTCTCCCTATCCCGCATACATTCTTATATCCATACATAAAAGATACCTAATTATATCCATAATTATATAGGTACAAAAAACAAACATACATAATTATATATATATATATATATATATATATATATGCATATATATTGTACCTATATGTATACATATGTATGAATGCATGCATGTATACGTGTATGTATGTATGTATGTATGTTGAAAAGAGGATATAATATTCGTTTACTTTTTCTTATTTGATTTATATTACAGAGATATACTTTTTCACATAAAGGTCTTTGAAATTTGTTTCGCTGTTTCACTATCCCTTGCTACATAAATTGCAGGTAAATTTATTTGTTATTAAGAAATATTACATACGTGGGAAACTTTATGCAATATTTACTGTCGACTATAAAATTCATGTATAGAATAATTTCATTTCAGGTTAGTCAGTAACCTTTGCTTTTATAACTTATTGCCATGTTTTTCATACTTAAGTAAAAGTACTTTTCATTCACTTGAAATTATTGATTTCAATCCATATATATTTATCCATATATATTATATATACATATATATATATATGTGTGTGTGTGTGTGTGTGTGTATGTGTGTGTGTGTGTGCATGCGTGTGTGTGTGTGTGTTTGTGTGTGTGTTTGTGTGTGTGTGTGTGTGTGTGTGTGTTTTATGTTCAGTTGTAATAAAAACAAGTTTACCAAAATCTGATGGTTTACTGTATGATTCCGTAGAGTAAAATTTTATTATTCTTAAACAAGATTGTTGTTCACAGTGACTTCGAAGTTTCGGCCAGCTAAGGCATTGTCGCACTATATATTTATAAACTAGCATTCCGTAAGATACGACGACTAGTGTCCCAGTCGATCCGATCCATGGAAGCCTGCTCGTGAAATTAAAGTGTTGGGACTGAGAGCTCAACAGACATGCATACCCCTAATGTAGTTCTCAAGAAAATTCAGCTTAAGACATAAGGTAACAATGCTGGCTCTTTGAAATACAGATACTACTCACTTTAGCTAGCTTTCGATGAGCAGAACAACATTTACAATGTGAAAGCAGGTGCAACAGCAGTACGCATGGAAAGCAACGAAATTATACGTAACATACTAGAAATGGAGAATAAAAGACAACTTACGTTACACATAAATGCAAAGCTGTTATGTGATAATATTCGCCCGTCTGTTCCTAGTAATAGCACGCTAGTATATGTAAGTATACACCCAGTAACAATCATATTGTTCATATTTGGACTCGACATCTTTATATATCTGCAGAGATAAACACAAATGTAAAATTAAGATTTAAGCACATAATTATTTTCCTTTAAACGACTTAATTATGAAGATATTGTTTTCAAAATAACTACGTTTAGTTTATGTAAGCAAATACTAAAAGAAGTAATTAAATAAGACTTTCTTATATATAT
>NC_068987.1:53003270-53004036 GCF_001194135.2 Octopus bimaculoides | reverse complement strand
ATATATATATATATATATATATACATATCAAAGAAAAATAAGACAAGGTAGAAAATGCTTCATCATGAAGAACATTTTAGTAACGATTTCAATCTTTGTGACTTTTTCAACAAAAGCATGAAAAACAATTAAATTGTGAAAAAATTATATAAAATGTGTTTTTAAAATATTTCCATACTTCTCAAATGCAGGGATGAGAACAATCTACGTCAAAAGATGGCTCTACTTAGATCCCAGATCAAATTTTGGAATACAGAAAAAAAGCATTCAGCGAACACATCGACATTTGCGCCACTAACAACCCAGCTTCAGAATTTTTCCCCTCTATAAATTCAGAAACGATGCAACCTGAAATCAGCGCATTAGCAAAGAGTCATAAATTATCACAAAATATAAGCCGCTTTTGAATGCGACACTATCACAAGGAGCTTAGAATTAATACCCAGGCAAATATTAAAAGCGATATATTCAGAACAGTCACTCATGAACATATTCAGAACTATTCCAACCCCTACTATTGCAACGACAACAGATCACTTTTAGGTCACTTGACCGTTTAAGAGGATTCTATCAACATCCTATTACTGTCATAACACTTCCGCATTCTTCTTCTTCTTCTTCTTCTTCTTCTTCTTCTTCTTCTTCTTCTTCTTCTTCTTCTTCTTCTTCTTCTTCTTCTTCTTCTTCTTCTTCTTCTTCTTCTTCTTCTTCTTCTTCTTCTTCTGCTCCTTCCTCAGCTACTATTGATGCTTAAACAATGAAATAT